>NC_059356.1:9340722-9640722 GCF_019703515.2 Myxocyprinus asiaticus | reverse complement strand
GGAGGGTAGAGTCACATGGGGTAACCTCCGTGTGGTCGCTATAATGTGGTTTGTTCTTGGTGGGGCGCATGGTGAATTGAGCGTGCTTGCCGCGGTGGATGTCGTGAAGCCTCCACACGCGCTATGTCTCCGTGGCAACGCGTTCAACAAGCCACGTGATAAGATGCGCGGGTTGACTGTCTCAGACGCGGAGGCAACTGGGATTCGTCCTCCGCCACCCGGACTGAGGCGAATCACTATGCGACCACGAGGACTTGGAGCATTGGGAATTGGGCATTCCAAATTGGGAGAAAAAGGGGAAAAATCCCCCCCCAAAAAATAAATAAATTAATTAAAAAAAATATATATATATAAAATATATGTTATAACTGCATATGATTAATTACACTGTAAATATTAATAGTAATCTCAAATTATAAAATAAATAGTTTACTCAACTTAATCTTAAATTTGTACTATTCTTACTAGTTTTAATTAAGTTACCATTACTCTCTAAATCATAAAGTTGTCATTAATAAAAACATTTAAGTGGTCCTAATTAAACATTACTTGAAATGTCACATTTTGGAATCATACCTCAAATACAAAAGTTCTATAAAATTTGGCTTTGAGTACAACTAACTCAAAATGATCAAGTACAAAATTGCAGCTGTGTGGAATACCCATAAACCCTTATGCTTGAATAAATTATTTTGTTTGTTCAAAACAAGGGAACTTCTGTAGTAAAACAATAGTTTTGGAACTGGTGAACTTTGAGCCTGTTAAGTTGAAGCCATTCTTCTTTACTCAATTGCACTTTACAAAAATGCAGATTTATGTGCACTAAGAAGTACTGAGTGGAGTCCAGTGTGCCATATGGGTATCCTAGAGTCTAGTCATCATTTCCCTTATACTGTATAAGACATCTTATAATCCAATTTAAATAAATATATCAAAACAACGATATTTTAATCACAGATGAGTTAAGCTTATTTGTAACTAGTTAATGTTACTTAAAAAAAATAAGTTCAGTTTACTTGAGCTAAATAAGTATGTTTACTTAGAAAAAGCATGCAAACCGACTGCCTTGAAAAATCTAAGTAGGTCACTAATTAGTGTAAGACATCATTAGAAACCATAAAGGGTCTACTTTTATTTGTGTACACTCACAATAACAACAAAACCTTATGCTTTTGTAAAATAAAGAAAATAAACAGGGTGCGCTTTCAGCCGTCTCTGTCTCCGCGAGCATCTTTCTGAAACACGTGAATAATGAAATGAATAAAATAAACTGAAACTCCACGAATACTTATCAGACAAACATGAAACATAAAGAAAGCTTAAAATGTCTACTTTTAAATAAAACAATTCAAATTTAAAACAAATATTCTCCTGCAATGTAATCTGAATGAAACAAAGCGATGTACAGTTTCTCCTGGCTCAGCTAATTATCACTAATGTGATCACACCCACCAGCAGAGCGCGCTATTCATATGGTAATGTGCTGAGGCGATCAATGCAAATGGTAAACGCCCCCGACAATGCCTTAAAAAGCATCAAGTTCATCATCAGATTCATTCACTTTCCTGCGCGTTTGGAAGATGGCACGCTACACAAGTGAGGAATCTCTACAGATGGTCCTGGATAGTGATGAAGAGTTCATATTTTCCTCAGAAGAAGAGCGGGAATCCAACGATGAACGTCTGCATTTTGAAGAGCGTCTTGATCCAGCCGAGGATACAATTCCGGATAAGTAAGTCATTTAGTTTTACTTACATTAGTTGACATGCTATTTTATATAAACATGTACATTTTTTACTTGATGGACTATTTCCAGACTTGCCAGCCAGTATTCAGAGTATTGCAATTTGAAATATGTCCTAATAGGCAAGTTTTAGTTACATTTAAATGTTGTTTTGGCTAAAGTAGGTATTTAAATTGTATGCTGTATGATATAAATATGATATGTCATATGATATAAAAATAATATGAATGTTTAGATTATATTTTAACTAGTGTTTATGCTGCCTCATTATCATAAACGAAGCTTGTGCTTGCAAATATCTGTTCAGGTGTAAATATGTCAAATGTGCTGTAAATATGCCCATATTAGAAAATCAGCATATTAGAATGATTTCTGAAGGATCATGTGACACTGAAGACTGCAGTAATGATGCTGAAAATTCAGCTTTGATCACAGGAATAAATTGCATTTGACAATGTATTCAAATAGAAAAGTTATTTTAAATTGTAAAAATATTTCACAATATCACTGTTTTTGCTGTATTTTGGATCAAATAAATGCAGCCTTGGTGAGCAGAAGAGACTTCTTTTAAAAACATTAAAAATCTTACTGATTTAAAACTTTTAAATGGTAGTGTAGGTCTAAAGTAAAGTCTTTATGTAAAGAAAATATATAGTCAGATTACTTCTTTTAACTTAAACCAGATTTTGTGAATAAGCTACAAATAATACATTCAATCATTAAGTCTCCTCACATTCATTCTCTCTCAGGGGAGGGGTCTTTGTCTCCTCAGGTGTGAATCACATCAATATTCATGATCATCCACGCCTCCTCGCATATGGACTTTCTAACACTAAAAGTGTCTTACAAACTTTTGTATGAATGAGTGATCAGGATGGTTTTCACATCATTTTGTAGCAAAAACTCTAGGCTACAAGATCCAGTTCTCAAAAGTCTTGTGAACAAATGTTTAGTATGTGTTATGTGGCCTTATTTCAGTGACTTAAAATTTTAGTTTTTCAAAAACCACGCATAAACGTTATTTTCTCAAAAATACAAACATGTACATACATGTTGTTCACATATTATTGTAGCCCAGTTTGTGCTGAATACAGTGTTATCAGACTTTAGCCATTAATATGTTTTTAAGCAACTGAAAAAAGCACAAATGTCAAGGCATGTCAAAACTTACCCAGAGGGTAACCGAGACAAATGAATGCATGCACAAATGCATGATAATGGAGCTTGTGCAAGACTGAAATTCGCAGTTGATGCCTGTAGAGTCTGACTTTAGAAACCCACATATCTTGAGTGTCTGGCTTATGGATCAATCAGCTGGCATTGGGAGAAAAGATCAGTTAGTTCTGAGATGGGATCTGGGAACTTCTACTCTATGAAAAATATTTTCAAACTCCTAGGCACAGGTAAAGTTATTCCTCAAGCTTCTTGCTGCTTCACCCCTTATATGATTACATCCAGACGTCAAACATCAATCCGAAATCTTTGCCTTTCTCACTTTGGTATTCTGTTGTACCCCTCTGCCTTTTCCCTTGCGGCAGAGTGTTTGTAGATTGCGAATCAGACAAGAACCTGCTTTTGGTTTCAGCAGCCAGTCAGAACGCAGTCCAATGATCTTATTTGGTCTTGTATTTCTGCTCTAGTTGCAGCATTTTCTCCATAGACTTGGAGTCCCAAGAAACAAGCTTTAATATGATTTGAATATGCACGCACAAATACACACAAGCACACAGAGGGGAACAGAGAGATCAAACAGGACAACACACTCGCATACTGAGCGAGGATGAGCATGCAAAACCAGCGTATTGGTTAATTAGTCTAACTGCGACTCGTGCATGTGGATGGGTTTTGCAGCAGCAACACCTGCAGTGTCCTCTGTATCCTTCGGCTCAGCACACCTGCACGTCAGTGCCTTTAGCCCAGATTGAATGACATGGTCTCTGCTACAAGGAGAATATTTCATAAAACATCAAAATGAAACATTAAAGGGGAGAATCCTTTTAAAAATCTGACATCCTCACATCACAACAATGACGAAAGCCATGCCTGTTTCTTCTCTTCCTCTATCTTTCTTAAGATTCAAGAATGGATAAGAATGGTAAATGTAAAATTATTTGAACTGCAAGAGTTTACTTTGTCTAAGCATTCAACACAGATATGCACATGTACACTCTCAAGTTTTAGCCATCTAAATGTGGACATTCTGTTGACTTCTACTGTGCTTGAATTAAGCTCATTTGTGGTGTATGCATGAGACAAGCATCACTTTTATTATTGCTTATTTGGGAGTCATTCATTCAGGAGGTATGGCTGTATATTTTGAAGTGTATATTTAAAAAAGTGTCTGATAAGATTAATTAGTTTGGGAGGCAGCACTAAATATTTTGCAGTATAAATTCAAAAGAACAGACTCATAAGAGTCATTTATTCTGGAATTGCACTACACTGGTGTAGATTCAAAAGAACTGACCCATAAGAGCGATATGTTCGGGATTGGACTACACTGGTCCCTGTACGTTTTGCGCTGATGATTTAAGACACCTGCACATTTCATACAAAATCAAAGAATAAACATGTGAGACATAATTTAGAACAAAATCTGGTTGAAAATATGGTGTTTTTGATTTGTTTCAGTGGTTTGTAGCAGCTCGAACAGGGCGAACTTTCAGGAATAATTTGTGCCAACTGCTAAACAACTTCTTAATACTATTGGTCCATGTCATCGGTTGGTGTGACCTGGAGCTCCACCTACTTTGAGGCCGAGAGCTAATTCCTGTTCAGTGAGTAAATATCAGTCAACATGAATACTCTGATGTGCAGAGTTTTTAGTGAACTGGTGCAAATTTACCTACATCTGTACAATCGTTCACATAGAGACATTTTCCAAGACCATGTCATGCAAATTTTTTGTTTAATTATTCTTCAAAAGGAATCAAATTGATTCAAATTGATTGCCCATTCACTCTTTTGCTTTATTTGCTGCCTTACCCATGTGCCATCCGCAGCCGAAAGCCATTCACACATCTGCCCGAAGTAAGATATGCCTATCATAATTTGTTTGTCTGTATTCTACCCATTAACACTCTTTTATACACCCATCTTTGCAGTAGTATCAGTGTCATCATAAATTACAATAACAGAGTGTAACCGGCACATATTATGGCTGCATGTAGCATGTTAGCGCATTAGCACATTAGCACATTAGCACAATGAATGTAGAATGTAAACATTACAAATTACACATTATCTACAGCATATATTTTACTTTAAATCATAATCGAGTAAACAGCTTCTTTTATTGATCTCGTGTGAATTCTATGAAGTTTCATATTTAAATGCTCCTCTAAATGCCTCCCCCAGCAGTGTGGCTGGTGTCTGAATGTTCGCAAACAGTATGTTGTTGCTCAGCTGTTTCTAACTTCATTTTTGGCACTAAGCGAAGAATGAAAAAGCACTTCAGTGCCACTAAATAATATCCCAGAAAGCACGGTGCGTCATCCACATTGCCAGAAGAATGCACATTCAAGAGCTGTTAAAATAGTACCGGTTCTGAATAAGAATTGATTCTTGGTTCCCAACCCTACCTATCCTTAAGAGATTTTTTTCTGTTGTTGTTGTTGTTGTTGTTGTTGTTGTTGTTTTTTCAGGGTGTTCAGGTATTCTGCCACTTTGCATTTATTCTCTCTTTTGATGTCATTTCTGTCCAGTAATCAACATGATCAAACAGGAAGTCGGTGTGCTGTTTCCAAAATTCCGGTACCCTTGGATCAGCGAGAGTATGCCGACTCACTGACATGCAACATTTTCCATCACACATTTTTGCAACGGTTTCAGAGTGTTTACCTTCTCATGTGGCTTGCATTAGCAGTGTGAGAGACCAGGGTTCGTATCCACGTTGAAACCAGGAAGTAATTCCATTCACTTAATCAGTGACGAGTGTGATTCGGAGGTTGCACTTTTCCCCCTAACATTTAATTTTATCCTACTAATGCTAACCATTTACCACCGTTTATGTATTACATCCTGTACAGCTGAAAGTAACTCACTTCACAACTAGCTTTTGGTGACCTCTCCTGTTCTTAAATGGAGTTTGCACGTGCCTATACTTCATACAGCACTTACTGCTTTGGACACTGGGGGCAGTGTTTTAAATTTCGGTAAGAATATACTGATTTTTGCCAAAGAAAAGTCAACCTAATCTTTCCAATTTCATTGAGCGATCAGGCTGCAGTAATAATATCTTAAGTATTTTTGCAATTTTGAGTTAGGATTTAATTGTTTGATTTGATATGATCCAGCGCTCTACAAAACACATTGTCATATAGCCTGAACACTAACTGACTGAAGGCTTTCCTTTCTGGTGACTGTGGCTTTTACTCAGATGGGTATGAAATTTAATGCCTCTTTTCTGGATGCCCATTATTAGTGGATATAGTCATATCACTCATGACTGCAGAGTTCAGCCATGTCATGTTGGTTGTTTGTCTCATTTGATGAATTCTTGGTTTAAGATCTATAACAATTCACTTATTTTGAAGATTGTGGTTGGAATGACACTTCTAGTTAGTGTGCATTGATATGATGTCGTTGTATGTTTCTCCTTTACGTTTACCTATCCCTTTCAAATGTCTTTACAAAGTAGCAACTAACCAAATGAGAGAGAATTAATCTTTACAAAGCACATCTTTGCTCTTAGGCAAATGTAATTAAAGGGAGATATGATGTGGCAAATCAAATAGATGCCGCACATGTTTTGGAAGATTTTACAGGTGCCCCAAGCTTTATAAGGAACAGTTTGTTTTTGCTTTACAGAACATCACGTCTTTGCTGATTATTCATATCTTTTTTTTTTCTTCTTCTTCTTCTTACCACAAACAGGGGACTTAAAGGCAGTGGCAATGGAACAGGTTTTGAAGTGGCTGACGGCCACTTGTGTGTATGGGGTTAAATTGAGATCTTGGCTTTGGCTTTGAATATATTAATATATATATTATTTTATTTTATTCATTTTCTCCTTACTATGCTTTATAGGCATTTATATTAGCACCCTTTGTTTATCAAAGCAGTTTTAAACTAGTAATTCAATCTCATATAATAATTCAGGAGGAAGTCAAAAACAAACCTTTGAATAAATAGTATGTAATATGTCAAGAACTCATTTTTGGAGCGAGGAGGAGAGATAATTGTTTCCAACCTTTTAAAGAAATTAACATAAATCATAGATAACATTGACGAGCCGTTCCACATGTCCTACCCCCACTTCCTGTTTCACAAGGAAATATGTCAAAACACATCACAAAATTAGAATACAAACACATCTGCTTACATTTAAAAATACCAAAAAATTTACTTTTAACATTTACGGTTCTGACACACATTGCAGATAAAATAAACTGATATTCTGAGAACGCTATTAAATACTCTGATACACTCACTGCAAAGTTCCTCTTCATTCTTCATTTAGAGCTAGAAAGAAGGTGGAAACAGCTGAGCAACGGTAAACTGACTGCGAACAGACACTGACTGGGGCTGGTGTTTAGAGGAGCATTTAAATACAGTATGAGATGCATGCAGTCCTGTCAACAGGCTACATGTAAAACATTAACCAATGTGACATTAAAATGTGCTTTTTATGTGGTATTAATTACTACATGCCTCATTCTATGAACAGTGAAAGAAGCTGTTTTAACCATGATTTTAAGTAATACACAGTAGTGGCCAAAAATGTTGGCACCCTTGGTAAATATGCGCAATGAAGGCTGTGAAAAAAAATCTGCATTGTTTAGCCTTTTGATCTTTCATTCAAAAAATTCACAAAAATCTAACCTGTTATTGAAGTAAAACAATTGAAACAGGGCAAATATCTCATTATTAGATAAATATTTTTCTCCAAAACGCATTGGCCATAATTATTGGCCCCCTTTATTCAATACTTTTTGCAACCTCCCTTTGCCAAGATAACAGTTCTGAGTCTTCTCTTATAATGCCTAACGAGGTTGGAGAACACCTGGCAAGGGATCTGAGACAATTTGTCCATACAGAATCTCTACAGATCCTTCAAATTCAGAGGTCTATGTTGGTCGACTCTCCTCTTCAGTTCACCCCACAAATTTTCTATGGGGTTCAGGTCAGGAGACTGGGATGGCCATGGCAGAACCTTGATTTTGTGGTCAGTGAACCATTTTTGTGTTGATTTTGATGTGTGTTTTGGATCATTGTCCTGCTGGAAGATCCAACCAGGGCCCATTTTAAGCTTTCTGGCAGAGGCAGTCATTTTTTATCTGTTGGTATTTGATAGAGTCCATGATGCCATGAATCAGAACAAGATGTACAGGACCTCTGGCAGAGCCCCACAACATTCAAGATGCAGCAACACATTTAACCGTGGGCACCGGGTACTTCATCTCTGTGTACGCCAAACCCATCTCTGGTGTTTGCTGCCAAAAAGCTCTTTTTTTGTTTCATCTGACCATAGAACCTGGCAGCATTTGAAGTTCCAGTAGTGTCTGGCAAACTGAAGATGCTTGAGTTTGTTATTGGATGAGAGCAGAGGCTTTTTTTCTTGAAACCCTCCCAAACAACTTGTGGTGATATAGGTGATGTCTGAATTTTATTTTATTTTTTTTTTTTTTTTACTTTTGACCCTAAGACCCAACTAATTTCGCAATTCTCCATCTGTGATCCTTGGAGATTCTTTGGCCACTTGAACCATTCTTCTCACTGTGCATGGAGACAATATAGACACACATCCTTTTCCAGGCCAATTCTTAACATCTCCAGTTGATTGGAACTTCTTAATTATTGCCCTGATGGTGGAAATGTGTATTTTCAATGCTTTGGCTATTTTCTTATAGCCACTTCCCATTTTGTGAAGCTCAACAACCTTTTGCCACACGATAGAACTATATTCTTTAGTCTAACCTACTGTGATTGATGTTTAAGAGAATTTGGCCTGTGTGTTACCTCATATTTCTACCCCAGTGAAACAGGAAGTCATGGCTGAACAATTTCATGTTCCTAGTTACCCAGATGCACTAAAAAATGTAAAATATGAATGGGAATATACTTCAAATATATTTTACTCATAAGAATTTCTAGGGGTGCCAATAATTGTGGCCAACGTGTTTTGGAGAAAAATATTCATTTATAATGACATATTTCCCCTCTTTCAATTGTTTTAATTCAATTAAAGTTTAGATTTTTGTGAATTTTTTGAATGAAAGATCAAAAGGATAATGCATATTTTTTTTTCATAGACTTCTTTGGTCATATTTACCAAGGGTGCCAATATTTTTGGCCACTACTGTATATGCAGTAGACAATGTGTAATTTGTCATGTTTACATTCTGCATTAATAGCACTATTGCTAATGCTAACACGCTATACGTGGCTGCAATATGCACCAGTTACCCTCAATTATTGTAGTTTATGATGAATTTTGTGAAAAAGAATACACATTAGATCAGGGGTGTCAAACATACAGCCCGCGGGCCGAATCTGGCCCGCCAAGGAGTCATCTCTGGCCTGCGGGATGATTTGCAGAAAAAATAATTAAGTAATGTTTGAAAACATTCACGTTGATTTAGTCTGTAACTTGGGTTAGATGTATTCATTTGAATCAGTTTGATGAATCTTTCAGTGAATGAACTTACTGAATTACTCTGAGGGGCTGAATGAACATGTGACTTTCTGCATCTCAGTCATGTTGAAATGTTTTGTGTACAAAGTTGATAAAATATGATAATATATGATAAAATTTTGTTAATATTCTCCTGCAATGTAATCTGTATGAAACAAAGAGATGTACAGTTTCTCCTGGCTCAGCTAATTATCCCTAACGTGATCCCACCCACACGCAGAGGGCGCTATTCATACGGTAATGTGTTGAGGTGATCAATGCCAGGGCCGGAGTGGCAATCGGGAAGATCGGGAGAATTTCAGCTGGGCCGGTCAAAAATTGGGCCGGTTAGGTCCGCATGTTGATTGACAAACTTTCATCATGTGTCACATAACAATTGCCAACAGTCCGTAACATCCGGTATTTAAAGGATCAGAATTGCATTCCGCATTATAGCGGACGCGGTCTGTATTTTATCATCTCACACCCAAACAAATGAGAGAGTAGCCTGTGAGAAACGAAAATGATGTTGCTAATGTTGCGCCGCTTCACTTGACAGCGCGGGAAGGATCACAGACGATCCATCGTGAACAGATAGGCTACTAATAGCTGAATGGATGAACGTGCTTCAAGTAGCTTACAAGATCATCACAAGTTTAATACTGACTGCAGTCTCACAATCTCAATCAATTAATCTCTGAAATCCTCTTCCCTATTGGTGTAGAATGATAATAGCTAAATTATTTTTTGTCACAAAATAACAGAACACTTAAAGTAAATGAATACAGATGCAACAGCACGACACGGTATGAAAATAATGGGACTTTACAGCTCTCAAAAGGTTAAACTCAATGAAACAAACTGCACACAGTGCCTTCAGTTTTGTATACTGTGATAAAACCCTCTTAAAGAGACAGTAACCATTTTGCCTTTGTCCTGAACATTTACATTCCAAGTAAAATAAAAGTACAAATGTGTTATTTTTAGTCTTTTATTTCACAGTTATCGTTGTAAAATGGCACGTTTTCGAATGGCATGTAAAAATGTAAAAACAATCACTCAGCCTTCATTGTTTCACTGGATCCGTTGCTATTTTAATTATCTAAAATGCAAAGCACTGACCATTTAAAGTGTGAGCCTGTACATCTTGAAAGAGTTATAAACATTTACAGTTCTACAGTGTTATGTGCCTAGATAGTCTTTAAAATAAACTTAGTTCACCCAAAAATGAAATTTCTCTCATCATTTACTCACCCTCATGCCAGCCCAGATGTGTATGACTTTCTGTCTTCTGCTGAACACAAATTAAACTTTTTAGAAGAATTTCTCAGTTCTGTTGGTCCTTTCAATGCAAGTGAATGGTGATCAGAACTCAGAATGTACAAAAACACATACATACAGCATAAAAGTAATCCATACAACTCCAGTGGTTTAATCTATGTCTTCAGAAGCGATATGATAGGTGTGGGTGAGAAACAGATCAATATTTAAGTTTTTTTTTTCTATAAAATCTCCTCCCTGCCCAGTAGGGGGAGATATGCTTATGTAAATCACCAAAAACAGAAGAAGAACTCTTAAGAGAGAAGAGCGCTTATGAAAGTGAAAGTGGAGATTTATAGTAAAAAATTACTTAATTATTGATCTGTTTCTCACCGCTTCTCATTTACTTGCATTGAATGGACCAACAGTTCTTCTAAACATCTTCATTCATGTTCTGCAAAAGAAAGTCATACACATCTGGGATGGCATGAGGGTGAGGAAATGATCAAATATCCCTTTAACATTCACTTATTTTTACAACACATACAATGATGTCTTATGACAAAGTGAAAATCTTAGTGAATGCCGTATGTGGTATAATGACATGGAGAGCTTAAATAATTTTCAAGTAATTACATATATTTCATATTTTTGCTGTGATCTTGTTTTATTGTTATCATCTTCACCTCCAACCCCTCCTTTTGGGTGTGGGCTGACTTGGACATGACATCCCGGGCTGAATATGCATCCCACTCCGGCCCTGAACAATGCAAATGGTAAACGCCCCAGAGGCAAGTTTATATATATATATATATATATATAAAATATAAAATATATTAAAATGCAATTTATTGCTGTGATGTAAAGCTGAATTTTCAGCATCATTACTCCAGTCTTCAGTGTCACATGATCCTTCAGAAATCATTCAAATATGCTGATTTGCTACTCAAGAAACATTTATTATTATTATCAATATTGAAAACAGTTGTGTACAATATTTTTCAGGATTCTTTGATGAATAGAAAGTTCAAAATAACAGCATTTATCTGAAATAGAAAGCTTTTGTAACATTATACACTACCGTTCAAAAGATTGGAGTCAGTAAGGATTTTGTTTTGTTTGTTTGTTTGTTTTTTCTTTTGTTTTGTTTTTTGTTTTTTTGTTTTTTGGAAACAAATTAATACTTTTATTCAGCAAGGATGCATTATATTGATCAAAAGTGACAGTAAAGACATTTATAATGTTACAAAAGCTTTCTATTTCAGATAAATGTTGTTATTTTGAACTTTCTATTCATCAAAGAATCCTGAATTTTTTATACATATATATATATTGTGTATATGCCCTATATCAGATATTAAATTTTTTTCTGTTCCCAGGGGAAGGGTCTTTGTCTCCTCAGGTGTGAATCACATCAATATTCATGATCATCCACGCCTCCTCACATATGGCCTTTCTAACACTAAAAGTGTCTTACAAAAGTTAATTGACTATATTGTTTTGTATGAATGAGTGATCAGGATGGTTTTCACATCATTTTGTAGCAAAAATTCTAGGCTACGAGATCCAGTTCTCAAAAGTCTTTTGAACAAATGTTTAGTATGTGTTATGTGACCTTATTTCAGTGACTTAAAATTTTAGTTTTTTCAAAAACCACGCATAAACGTTATTTTCTCAAAAATACAAACATGTACGTACATGTTGTTCACATATTATTGTAGCCGAGTTTGTGCTGAATACAGTGTTATCAGACTTTAGCCATTAATATGTTTTTAAGCAACTGAAAAAAGCACAAATGTCAAGGCATGTCAAAACCTCTCCAGGGCCCAAAAACACCCTCAGACCCCAGAGGGTTAAAGATAATTAATAATTTTAATACTTTAAAAAAAGTATATATATATACAGAATATATATATATACAGGGTTGGGAGGTTTACTTTTGAAATGTATTCCACTACAGATTACAGAATACATGCTGTAAAATGTAATTTGTAACGTGTTCCATTAGATTACTCAAGGTCAGTAACGTATTCTAAATACTTTGGAATACTTCTTCAGCACTAGATTTTTTCACTTGTTTTGACTATAAAAACTCACAGTAAAGTAAGACAAAATACACATGTTAACAATACATTCTCTGAAAAATCTAAATATCTTATGCAGTGTTGTTTCTAAAACAAGATAAATCAAATTGATCTTGTTTTAAGGATTTTTAGGTATTTTTACAGGAAAACAATACAAAAATTATTATCAAGAATATGATTTTTGCCCTAATATCAAAGGTCTTACTAGAAAAAAAGAAATTATGATCTAACGTGAATTTTCTTGATAAAAAAATATGATCGTGCCTGGTAACGTGCATGTAAAATGGCTAGAAATAGCATTTTATCTTAGCGTAAAGCTGACAATTTATACAAGGTTTATTTCTATTTCTTCTGCTCCAAACTTACTTCAAACTTACTTCTCTGTCTGCTCGTATGAATGTAACACATCATGAGAAAGTGTTTCACCGCTGTTCAAATGCACTTTGGATCGCATCATTTATATGTATAAATGTTTTCCATCTGAAAGGACTAAATATTAAATGAAACAAATAACAATAAAATGCAAAGTAATCTCTTCAGTAATCAAAATACATTTTGAATGTAACTGTATTCTAATTACCAATTATTTAAATTGTAACTGTAGTGGAATACAGTTACTTATATTTTGTATTTTAAATACGTATTCCCATTACATGTATTTTGCTACTCCCCAACCCTGTTTATATATATATATATATATATATATATATATATATATATATATATATATATATATATATATATATACATACATACATACATACATACACACACACAGTATATATATATACCGTATATACAGACACACAGTATATATATATATATATATATATATATATATATATATATATATATATATATATATATATATATATATATATATATATATATATATATATATATATACATACATACATACATACATACACACACACAGTATATATATATATATATATATATATATATATATATATATACCGTATATACAGTATATACAGACACACAGTATATATAATTTATAAATATAAACTTCGGCCCCAAGCAATGTTGCTTGGTCCAATCAGGCCTGTGACCCAAAATGAGTTTGACACCCCTGCATTAGATCATGGAAAAGGTTTTTTTAATCATTTTATATCTTTGGAAAATGTCTCTGCACAAACAATAATACAGATTTAGGTAAGTTAGTACCAACTCTGTAACTGCACTCCAGTGTTTTTATGTTGTCTGATCTCAACTGAGTGAAGAAAAATTTAACTGAAAAAAGTTTGTGTCAAAGTAGGTGGAGCAGTGAGGTCACACAGCAGATGCAACGTTTCTCTGAAAGTTCGCACTGGCAAGCTGTTTCGAACCACCACAACAAACCCAAAAACATCTTGTTGTTGGACAGATTTTGTTCGATATTACGAATACCTGTTCATTCTTCGATTTATTCTAAAAGTCATAGTGTCTAAATGTTGTGTTTAATTGCATACATACCTGTATGTGTTTTAAGCTAAACATTCTGACAATCCTTGTATCCACCATTTAATTGATATGAAGGACACATTTTGCAATTGTACTTATATGTTTTTTTAAGTCTTTTTTATTTTTTATTTATTTCTGCTCAACACGAAGATGTATTTGACAAACTTTGAAGATGTCAATAACATTTTAGTTTTTAAAAAGAGCATTTTTATGTATTCAGCCTTCTTTATTCATTTGCATTTACTGATGATTCCTTCAGTGCAAGCTTTCAGATGCCTCACTGTTGTGTTTAAAATTTCAGCCTAACAGCTCTTAGAACAATATCTCATGTGGTGGAGACACCCAGCCACATAGCAAAACATATTAAAAAGGAAAAGCCATTCTGTTTCTATTTGGTTGTAAAAATCCAATAGACGAGAGGCTATCCATCTGTGGAGTACATGTCCTTCTCTCAAGTTCACTCTAGTTATGAACTCTTCGCTAAAGCCTGCTTTAAAATGGCATCAAAGCTGTGATTTCAACTTTCAGGAGATAAATTTTGTCTTTTTACAAAATTTTAAACTATAAAATGTTTTGTGTTTGGTAACATTATTTTCCTGACAATTAAATACATTTTCCCCCAAAATTCTCAATACCGTAATGCCATTACTCTCACAATTCTCTTTACTGTAATATAGTATTTTCTTCTGATTTACAATCAAATGATTACTGTAAATACAATTATTTTTCATTTATATCTGCATAAATTAAAGGCAGTGCAAAGAAAACCACCATAATAGGTAATAATTTAAATAATATGCCATAATCTTTCCATACTATAGTAATGAGAAGGAGATTTGCCCAACATCTTCCCCATGTTAGGGGATTTTTGCATTAAGGTAATGAGAATTGGGGAAATGTGTTTAATGTTCATGAAAATAATGTCTCAATGACAAAAACCTTAGTTGTTTTTCCTGTCTTTCCTTTTTCTTCTTTTTGATTTTGAGGTGAAATATCACCCAAACATGTTCTTGACAGGTTTTGTACCGAGTAGATACAGTAAAGATTATACAGAAGATTCATAGAGGAAAGAGGATTGATCTGACAGAATCTGAAAGAGAACTACTTCTCTTCAGAGAACTACTTCTGTTTATTTTCAGAATTTATTCATTCAACATCAGTGGCAAATTTGCTGAACTAGTCAATTCATAGCTTGCTGTCAGATCTTATGGATTAAAGTCTTGTGTGAGAGAAAAATAGAGCACACATGTTCTGTTGCTCTTCAAAAAGCCGAAACATGCAGCCTTTCGCATGTCTGGATTTCACTGTATTCATGGTTCCTGCTAATAAGGCTTTGATAAATATACATCATACACACAACAGCAAAACACATCATGGTGCCATCAGGATTATGTAGAATTCCAAGTAAGGCTTTTACATAACAGTATGTGAAAGCATTGCTGCACTGTCACTACAATGATTTATCTGTTTGTCTTTTTACACATACATTTTAATTCTGAGGAACACTGTGTAACTGTAAGAACACGAGAGTCAGATGTAGAAAAAATCTATTTCAAAATCTCTGTCAATAATGGCAGTAATGCACATTTTCTTGTGCCTGTATATGCAGATACACTTGATTCATTAATTGAGCCTCGGATGACCCCTTGTGGAAGGTAATGGAAACGCATACAATCACACAAATACATGCCAGCTCAAAACAATACCAATGACGCCATCATGTGTATTACTTACTAGAATAAAATGACAGACGACAGTTACATAATTACTCAGGGAAATACCCAATCTTGATGTCAAACAATTTAATTTCAACTAGATAAAACCACATTTTTGATATGTAGCAGCAATTTCACTAGTAAAATTTCATAATAATCATTCACTCCTGTTCAAAATGCAATCACAGATATTTATAATAAATGTTCTTACTATTGTAATTCCAATTTTACATATTAACTGTATACTTCTTACTAGTAAAAACTATATGTTTTGATATCAATAATAACATTGTTACTAGTATAAATATCCATTCCTGTTATTAACAATTTTTAATGATTCCATTCATAAAATAAATAAACATAACATAAAATACGGAATCAAATTATATACATTAAGCCCCTCCCCCCGAACATTTTAAATGTCTATCCCCTATATTAATGACCACCCCATCGCTTAAGATACAGAGTCTGTGGCAAAATGAAAATTGAGAGTCCAATACGTCACATAAAACTGAACCCTCAACCAAAATTCTTGGATCTTAACACACCACCAAAAAACATGGATTGTGTCTCCATCTTCTGACTGGCATCGCCAGCAGGTGGGTGTGTCTTTAAGACCAAGCCTATACAATCTAGAGGGGGTCCAATAGAATCTATGTAAAATCTTGAATTGCATAAGGCGCACCCTTGCATCTTTAGATGCAGACTTGATGTTTTTTAGAATCCTAGCCCACACTCCCTCCTCCAATACCACGTTTAAATCTTTCTCCCATAATCTCTTGAGAGAAGCTGAAGGTTCGTACAGCCTCATGACCTTTTCCAAATGCAATAATCACCACTCCCAGAGTATCTGCCGCTTTAGGGGTGTGTATGCTATTCCCAAAAACAATACAGAGCAGGTGGCACAGCTGTAAATACCTAAAGAACTGAGACCTGGGAATCCTAAAATGTTGAACCCTATTTTCAAAGTATTTCAACACTCCGCTCTCATATAGGTCACCGAGTGTAGTAACCTCCCTCACAATCCACTCTGACCAGCAGAAAGGGGACTTATTAATACATAAGTTTGGATTTTTAGGTGAATGAGGAATACTGTATGACCTGACCCTTAAGAACCGCCTTAAGTGCCTCCCAAGCCACGCCCACAGAGGATACTGAGGACCAGTTGGTTTCCATATAAACACTGATTTCAGCCTTTAACATTTGTTTGAATTCAGGATTTTACAAAAGGGATACATTAAAGCGCCAACTATATGATTTCCCCTTCTCCATATATGGCAACACCTCTAAACTCACCAGGGCATGATCTGAGACTAAGATATTTCCAATTGAGCAATCAACAACAGATGAAATGAGGGACTTAGATATAAAAAAAAATCTATTCTAGAATAAATCTTATGGACTGATGAAAAAAATGTATAGTCCCTGCCAGATGGGTTCAAAAGTCTCCAAATATCTGTAAGACCAAGATTTTTACACATCCTGTGAAACGTCAATGTTGCTCTAGGGGGCTTACACACTTTTGCTTCACTGTGATCAAGGACTGAGTCCATCAATAGATTAAAGTCTGCTCCCAATATTATATCATGAGGGGTGCCTGCGGCTTGAAACATCCCTTCAAGATCTATAAAAAAGCCCTGATCTTCAGTGTAAGGTGCGTAAAAATTTGCCAAAATAAAACTTTGCCCCTGAATTTCTTCTAAAACTATAATGACTCCTCCTAATTTATCTTTAATCTGTTTGAGACATTTGAATTGTAGATGTTTACTTATCAGTGTAATGACTCCCCTGCTCTTACTTGAGCCAGCACTAAAGAAAACATGTCCACCCCATATCTTCCCAAATTTTTCAGTTTCCTGTGGAGAAAGATGCGTTTCTTGAAGAAACACTATATCATATTTCTTACATTTAAGAAAAGTAATAACCTTCCTTCTTTTTATGGGGTGCCCCAACTCATTCACATTCCACGTGGAGAGAGACAATCCACTCATATTAACATTTGACATTTTGACATATTAAAAAAATAGATTGTGTGTCAAAAATAAAATTATAAAGACCACATTCCAACATTAGTGCAACAAACAAACCCCAAACTTCCCCTCGAACCAAACAAACAGAAAAAAGAAAAACGTGCACATTAACCCCACGCCAACTGGCGTCCATCCCTCTAAACTCAAACAGTCCATGTACGCCTACAAGAGCCCCCGCGACAACTTTGCCGTCGGATTGCTCAAGTCCGGTGTTTCTATACAAATTTTGTGAGACAGAGTTACACAACACAATATAATCTATAAAACAAACTCCAGCCAATAGGCGGAATAAACACAAAGAACATGTAGATTCATCCACATAACTGTCCCGAAGGTGTGTTTCTCCACAAAACAAATTCCAGCCGCTAGCGGAACCAGCACAAAAAAAAGGGCATTCAGTTTCCTCAGACAGTCAAACAAATGTTCAGTGAGCCGGCCCATTCGACTGCTACATGAGTGCAACAAATGACCTAATTACTCCAATGTCTTGCAAGAAATACTCCACAAAACAAACTCCAACCAATGGAGGCATAAGCACAAAGAACATGCAGATTCATCCACAACACTGTCCCGAAGGAGTGTTAATACACAAAACAAACTCCAGCCGCTGGGCGGAACCAGCACAATAAGAAAAAAAAAGGCGCTCAGTTTCCTTGGACGGTCAAGTGAATGTCCAGTGAATCAGTCCAATTGGCTGCAACGTGAGTACCACAAAATAACTTACTTAGTCCATTGACTTTATGAAGGACATCGCTTGCTGGTCATGTAAATATTTTACGGTCATCCTTAGCATCTATTCTCAATTTGGCCGGGAGCATCAGTGCAAAAGCGACCTTCCATTAATGTAAGAGTTTCTTGCATTCCTTGAATCGATCACGTTCTCTCTTGTCGAATTCACAAAGTATGGGAACAAGAAATTGCTGTGGTTCTTCCAAGAAAGCCTTGTTTTACTCCTTGCCTCATGTAACATGAGATCTTTATCGGATGATCTCAGAAATTTGGCCAGAATTGATCGGGGCCTTTTTCCCTCAGCGGATCGCCAAGCCGGAACCCTGTAAGCTTGCTCAATTTCCAGCTTATTACCTGTTATGTCGAGCAGACTCGGAAAGTGCCACCATATCCCGACCTTCTTCGGCTTCAGGAATTCCAACAATACGGACATTACTCTGCCGACTACAGTTTTCCATATCCTCCAACTTTTCCCAGATGTGCTCCAAATCCACCTTGGTCGCTAGCAGATTAGCAGATAATTCCCTCTCCGATGACTCCAGATAATCAATCCGTTTCTCAACATCCCCCACTCTTGTAACCACCTCAGTGAATTTCGTCTCCTTGGCAGTGATCGATCGACGTATTACAGCAAGATCCTCCAAGTCCGCCACAACCTTCATCAGCATTGTCAACATGTTCAACAATTCGGGCTTGCGGCCTGCTCAGGGGCATCAGCTTGAACACGTAAGTGTCTTTTAATGTCTCCAGAGCCCGAGGATTTTGAATTCTTTTACATATTGTCTTCCTAGAACATTTAAGGGTCAGGTATCATGTATCGAATCTCACCGGTTTATGACATAAAAAGTATTAAAACTAGCAAAGTGCATAGAGCTCGCCGTTCACACGTCCGAACCTCGCATGGCGTCATGTTATAAATATCCATTCATGATATAAACTACTGAATTACAACTAAAGTGAAAATGCTACTTTTTGATATCTGTATTTCAGCATGCAAGATTTGGTATTTCAGATATCTGACAATTGATTTCAGATATCAATAAACAGAAGAGTATTTAAATATATCTTAATAGGTTTTCTTGTTAGTGAGAAGAAATTACCGATATCAAATATTAGCACTTTTATTAGTTGTAATTCAATTGGTAATATGAAGAATGGACATTTGCACTTATAACAATGTAATTATTGATATATAAAAATATTTTGATAGTAAGTAGTACAATGTTGATATTTTGGTTAAATTCTGCTAGTGAAAGTGCAGTTACAGATCTCCAAAATTAGTATATTTTTTATTAGTTGGAATATTTTAAATTCCATCTTTTATATCAAGAATGTGCATTTCCGTGAGTAATAGTGGCATTTTACAAATAAAGAATTAACGTTTTCACAAGTGCAAATGTAACTAGATTAGTTTGTCACAACAAACTTTGATGTTAGGGTTAAAAAGTTTGAAGTTTGATGGTTATACAGAGATTGCAGTGAGACAAACAGCCAGATAGCTAAATAGACAGACACTGTAGATAGTCAGACAAACTGAATGGATGGATAGAGGAGTTTGAATTAATGAGCATTCTGTTGGCCCATTTGAACATTCCGTCAATGTAAGTTTATATGGGATTTTTCAGAGATTTTATCAGATGCTGTGTGAGAATTGTTAGTCTGATCATTTAGAAAAGACATAGCACACTAAGTTAGAACAGTCTGAAGGTCTGTGCCAAGTTTGGTGGATGTTACAGCTTTGTCAAGCCAACATAATTACCAATATCAATAATTAGCACTTTCACTAGTAGTAGTACTATTCCTGATACCAAGTAGCATTTTAGTGAGAAAAATTACTAATGAAAATTGAATTGTTGATATCTATAATTCATATCCTGCATGTGATTAAATGTCAAAAGGGCTTGCGAGACACACACACACACACACACACACACACACACACACACACACACACACACACACACACACACACACACACACACACTTGTTTTTATATCATTGTAGGGACTCTCCATAGACATCCATGCATTTTATACAGATCTAACGATCATTTCTATCCTCTAACCATATCTCTACACCTAAACCTAACCCGCACAGAAACCTTTTTTGCATTTTTACATTTTCAAAAATACATCGTTTGGTATGTTTAATAAGCCATTTCCCTCGTTGGGACCGCTGGCTGGTCAAGGTAGGTGATCTCAGGTTTTACTATCCTTGTGGAGCCATTTGGTCCCCACAATGTAGTATTATCATGTACACACACACACACACACACACACACACACACACACACACACACACACACACACACACACACACTGTTGTCCCCTATGTAAACCATTTTATTATAGCAAGTCATAAACAGCAGATGGCGCTGTTTATTGTATTTCTGAGTTCACCTGTCAGAGTGGACTGTGTGTGTGACGTCGCACCCCTCACCTATCTCTCCCGCCCCTGACGCAGTCAGACAGACACATTCACGCACTTATAAGTTTGTTAGCAAGGCTTACCTCAGCACAGCTCAGCTCCACCTGCCCTTTATTGAGGAACACCCCAGTCACTCTGTAACATACATTTACAGTAGACTCCTGTCTTACTATGAGGACTTGCAGGAGCCGATAAAGCGAGTTGTTTTGGACTATTGGATTAACCGGAGACTTTTGGCGGATCAAACGGATCGGTGTTTGAGTGCGCGCGCTTGTCGCGAGAAGGGCTGAAGAATGTCGCGCGACCCGGAGGAGGTGAATAAACTGACCGAGAGCACTTACAAGGTGAGAGAATGACACTTAACGTTTCTACAATGGGTCAATTAAGGATTAATGCGGTAAACTTGAGAAGACGAACAAAATGTTCTTCAGGTTTATCACATTTAAGAGGGTTGCCATGTTGTACATGTGGTACAGTAAATTTATTTACACACCCAAACCAGTTTGATCAATGAATCCCAGATTAAACAATTCAGAGATGTTGTGAGAACTATATTTATATAGTCCCGTTGTCTCATTGTTTTGTAACCTCCCAACCCCAATGTGAACAAACATGCTTTATTTATTTTTTGTAAACCTCCCAAAAATCAGATTTAAAATGAGCACAAACATATTTAAAGGAATATTCCGGGTTTAAAACAAGTTAAGATATTTCACCCAAAAATGAAATTTCTCTCATCATTTACTCACCCTCATGCCATCCCAGATGTGTATGACTTTCTTTCTTCTGCAGAACACAAATTATGATTTTTAGAAGAATATCTCAGCTCTGTAGGTCCATATAATGAAAGTGAATGGTGACCAGTACCTTTGAGATCAAGGAAACAAAAGTACTCCATAAGACACCAGTGGTTAAATCCATGTTTCCAGACAGGATATTATAGGTGTGTGTGAGAAACAGATCACTATTTAATTAGGGCTGGGTGATATGTCTTAAATTATATCTTGATATTTTTCAGCCTATTGATGATATTCGATACATAGCTTGATAATTATGTACAGTATTTGCTCTAAAATGGCTCAAAAGTGTTTGTTTTTTTCTCTCCCCTTTTCTCCCCAATTTGGAATGCCCAATTCCCAATGCACTCTAAATCCTCGTGGTGGCATAGTGACTTGCCTCAATCTGGGTGGCGGAGGACGAATCTCAGTTGCCTCCGCGTCTGAGACAGTCAATCCGCACATATTATCACATGGCTTGTTGAGCGCATTACCACGAAGACACAGCGCATGTGGAGGCTTCACACTGTTCTCCGCGGCATCCACGCACAACTCGCCACGCGCCCCACCGAGAGCGAGAACCACATTATAGTGTCCACGAGGAGGTTACCCCATGTGACTCTACCCTCCCTAGCAACCGGGCCAATTTGGTTGCTTAGGAGCCCTGGCTGAGTCACATAGCATGCCCTGGATTCGAACACACGACTCCAGGGGTGGTAGCCAGCATCAATTCTCGTGAGCCTTTTTCACACTCCGGGGTTTGGAACGCGGAAGTAAATGTTTGCAGGGTAAACTTCGACAGCGGTGAATGGGAGACCACAGCAAATATTATTTTCACTTACCTATTTGCTCCAAGAACAAAAGAAAAAAAATCAACTATTATGTTTTAATGACTTTTCCAGAAGAAAAAAAAAAAATAGAGAGCGGTGGATTAAGACAGTCAGATGGGAGAAGATGCCATATTTACGGTCACTCTCTCAGCAGCTGTAAAAGAAACCCCCTTGCAGCTGTGGTAATTCAGTTTTAAAACTAATTCCAGGGTAATATAACACAAAGTAGAATGTTATAAATTTACACTCTGTATTTAAAACAATGATCATATAAAAAAGTTTGCTAGATTTACGCTGCTAAATTAGGTGTAAATGCATCTTTACAGTCTGTGAAAAAGGTCTATGTGTCTTTGAAAGTTTACAATGTTCTGCATTTGATGAACACTCTAATCTCCTCTTCTGTTATTCTGTGCCGCGTTTGTAGATTTATATAACATCTTGTAGCGGTTCCTAATGTTTGGAATTGTGTGAATGCTTGAACCTGCATTACTTTGATTTCATAATGCACGTGAACTGATCTGAGAGCACGGACATGCGCACAGATCAGCGTGTCACTGGTTTGTTCTGAATCACACAGACCGTGTTTATCTGTCTTTAACCCTTGTGTGTCAATAAAAAAGTTACTGAGAGGTCCTTGGAGGACAAAAATGTCCACGTCAAAACACTGCCATTTTCCACTTTCAGTTAGTTAATTTTTTTAACCAACATCAGTCCTGATTATAAATACCAAATATTCATTAATTTTCAGGATTTTAACCCTTTAAATGCCAGTTTGTTTACATAATGCCAGTGTTGGTTTTTCACACCACACACACACATACATACACATTTCTGAAGACACACATACAAAACACACTCTGACATCCATACCAACACAGCCACACAATTTTAGCTGCATCATTTATTCAACTGGCCTGCAGTGCTCTATAATACAGCAGACAGAAAATAGGAAAAAAGCATGTATTTGCTCCATAGGATAAACATGAGAAAAATGGCGCCATCTGGTGGAATTTTTTTTTTTTAATTCTAACTATTTTGTGTACACAGTTTATTTTAGATGTATTATAGGAACTGAGGTTGAAATATCAAAATTGCCCAAAAAATACACACCTTTGGCAAACTTTATACCGGTGGCATTAACCACCAAAATGATCGAAAAAACAAAAATGAAAAAGACAAAAATGTCCCGAAGGTCGCACAAGGGTTAATTCAGAGCCTTTTGTGGATTCATAAGTCACATATGACCAATTTGCTATTTTGATGTTATTTTGATTAATTGTGCAGCCCTGAAGTATTGTAAAATGAGTCTACTAATGCGCTCTTTATGAAACTTAATGGCCAAATGAAAGCACATTAAAATCATTGCGATATTCACGATATTGGTAAATTTTGCATTGTCCGCAAAAATATCTCGATTATATCGTTAATATTCGATATGTCGCCCAGCCCTATATTTAAGTCATTTTTCTATCATAAATTCTTCTCCCTGCCCAGTAGGAGGCGATATGCATGAAGACTGTGAATCACCAAAAAGGACTTCCTAAAAAAAAAACAACGCAATTTGTGAATCGAAACCTAGTATCTATCGAATACTAGGCATTTTTCTTCACTGTATTACTGCCTGTACAACTGAAAACAACTCGCTTCACGTCTTGCTTTTTGCGCCCCTACGTGAACATTACACCCAGAAATTGGAGCTCACATGTGCCCACACACCCAACAACACTTACCGCTTTGGCCATGGGGGGCAGTGTTGTGAATTTCGGTAAGTATATACCGATTTTTGCTTAAGAAAAGTTGACTACTCTTTCCGATCTCACTGTGAGTTTTCTGCATCTCTAGTCAGGTAGCAGACCTCTACTCTCATCACCCACAGAATTAAAGTACCACTAAAAAATTACTATTCCACTAGGCAGTCGCACTTTTACATCTTGAAATCAGGAAAGGCACTTTTGACGTAACCCTGTACAGTACATTCAATCAGCAACACTTTTCTTCATATATTGGACTGAATAGGTTATTTGATTGAAGGAATGGCTCAGTCCACACCAAAACACTCTCTTGATTGGGGCTGATTATATAAGGATTGCTCACGTTGATGTATTAACCAATTCCTACTAAAAACCTTTCTTCATAGAATGTTATGGAACAGTTCAACCCAGGGCTGCGTAACCTCATAAACCTGGGAAAGAGCTACGAGAAAGCTGTTTCAGGTGAGTCTTACCTTTCCATGTCCTGATTACATGAGCGGACAACAGAAAATATTCATTATCCATTGACAAGGCCTAATAATCTGTTTATTAGCCAAGCATGCATGGTTATTGGATGTTTAATCAGCTAATATTTGGCATTTTTATATTATCTGCACCTGCCGATAACCTGGCCTGCTTGGCCAGTTAACAGATGTGTTAACTATGTCAGTCTATCACTAATATTTATTGTACAAGTGTTTACCAGGGTTCCCACGGTTCCCAGGGAATTTTAAAATGGTTATTTCCAGGACTGGAAATCTTATAGAAATAATAACAGAGATCTTAAAAAGTCTTAAAAGTCATAATTTAGAAAGTCAGTCTAAATTTCTGTAGTTATGCACAGCTCAAATTGCTTTTTCAATTTTAGGGCCCTATGATTTCCGCAGTGCGGAAAACATGGATGGAATTGCGTAATCCATTCATAGAAATGGAATGAACTAGTCTATAAAACATGGAATGTCATGGCATTTGACATATTTGGGATGAAAATTTTGAATGCACAATCAAAATAAATTCACAACTTGTCCTAGTGTGATGATTAATGTTGTGTGTTGGATTATGCTTTGAGGATCTTTATTAGGGATGCACCGATCCGATACCTGGATCGGTATCCAATACTGTTGTTTTTAAACGGATCGGGTATCGGTCCGATGAGCCTGATCCAAATCCGATACTGTGTGTTAGTCATGTTCGTTACTGGCAAGCTAAAAAAAATGACAAAAGAACCATTAAAACACAATTAAAGTAGTTCATATGATTCATGCATTTTATTCAAAGCCACTTGAAGAGGTGCGATAGCTCTGTGAATCACAAAAGGCTGTTTAATAAGTAAATATATAAAATGCACGCACAGCTCCAGCGCGTTATTGAATGCCGCTGCTCTGTTTACACACACACACACACACACACACACACACACACACACACACCCACGGCTATTTTTAGCCTTCACAGCGGTGCACAATATTTGAGCGCTACTCACGAACAACATCTCAGATGTAGATGCTCAATAGTTCGGTTCACTTATAATATGCATTTAGAACGGCACCGGAGGTGCATTTTACCAGAATTTGAATAAGAACGAATTAAACTACTGTGAACTTGCCTACAAACAGACACATACAGGACTTCCTGAAGAGTTCAGAATGTCAAAATAAAAGCATGAGGGATTAAAAGTTAAAGGTGTCAGGGTGTGCTGAGTGACTCCAGCACACATATGTGAGCGTTGCACCATTAAACTTGGGTAGAATGTAACCCTACCTATAAACTAAATATATACGGAAGACTTCGACCAGGAATAACGGATAGAATAATAAAGCAGACTGATATTTTATGACATCAATGAGCTCATGTATTGCGTGACGGGCATAAATCATTTCGACATACAGTATGTTGTTGACATTTACACTCGTTTACATTTACGAGAGAGCTTGTTACGGTTGATGTTCAAACCTTGTTTGCTCACGTAACTGTCAGCTGTGATGGCAGTGAGGGAGAAAGAGAGAGAGAGAGAGACTGGTGGATCCATGACAAAAGGTGCACGATTGAGATATATTACTATATATTACTATTATAATAAATATTATTATCATTTGTTTACAAATGATAATAATATTTAAGTTGAATGGGTTCCAAAAAATAACTGTGTGAATGAAAAGTGAGCTGATGTCTTACAACTAAATTGAACAAAAAAAGAGATCTGAATCCTTTAAAGTCCAGATACAAGTTAAAAAATAAAATCTTTTCAACTGATGATTTATACTGGAAATACTGTTAATTTTGCTGCTACATTATCCAGTAGACTAGTTAATAATAAAGTGTTTCTTAATAAGCTATACATTTATATTGAAATAATGTGTAGTTAGAGGTTTGTGTTTCTTTACATATTAAAGAGCACACCCAATTAGTTCCACACAATAATGTAAAGATATTCTAAACTGATTATGCAAAAAAAAAAACACTGGTATCAGATCGGCATCGGCCGATACTAAGATTTCTGATATCAGAGGAAGAGAAAAAGTGGTATCGGTGCATCCCTAGTCTTTATAGAAGCTTTTCATTTGATTAAAAAAAATGCAACTTATTGTTTCAAATAATCTTTCTGTTTTCATTTAATTATATTCGAATGAATTCATTCATTTTTTTTTAGACAGCATTTAAAATATGTAATTCCGAAAAAAATGGAAAACAAAATTTAGGAAAGAATAAAACTGATTTCGTATGGCTCTACCATCTCTATACAATTATTTTTATTTCGTAATCATGAAGGACGGGAGGAGTTGTGGAAAAGTCATGGAAATTCATTGGTCAAAAGGGGTGGGAACCCAGGTTAAACCAATTTCTTGTCAAAGTGATGGACTATTACAAGATAACTGATCAACAGTCACGATCACATACTATTACACCTCAATAGAAACGTTTTCTTATCTCTGTCTTGCAGCCATGGCCCTGGCTGGAAAGCAGTATTTTGATGCTGTATCTAAGATCGGAGAGAATGCAGCCGTATCTCCCGTTTCCAGAGAACTGGGTGAGTCGAAGTGAATGTACCCAGTATTCTTTTTGTTAAGAAATGAGTGAATACTTTTCCATTTACTCTTCCCATAGTGCAGTGCTTCCCAGGTCTTGAGATATTGAAAAGTCACGGAGGGCTTTATGCTTTCCTGGTCACTCCAGTCACAGATGCCATCTGCTAAAAGATTAGTAATGAAATTTGATTCTGGACAAACACTGCAGCTTGCTCCTTATTAGCACTTAATACTGAGAAAAACATTGACTTTTTATCTTTCATCATCACAGTTTCCTCATGTTAAAGATAACCTGCATCATAATCACTGATGATATGATAGTATGTGTCATAAAAACGCAGTATAAAGAATGCTATGTAGCCGAATCACGTCTCAGTTGCATCTGCTGTTTGGCACGTTAAATAGTCCATCTTTGACTATATGCGAGCCGTTTGTTGACATTGCATTCTGTCTGCCAGACCATAATAATGGTGGATGTATTATGCCTCTCTTGATCATGTTATTAGAGTGAGTGCGTTTATTGAAACATCTTGGTCAGGTTTGAGAAATCAGGGTGCAAACAGTTATTTAAGAGTTTAACTAATGTAAACTACTCAAAAGGACTTTATTGCTGATTCTTTAAAGGAATGTTCCAGGTCAGCTACAAAGTAGGCTCGATCAACAGCATTTGTGGCATAATGTTGATTACCACAAGAAATAGGCTAATTTCAACTCATCCTTTGCTTGTTTTAAAAGAAGCAGTTACATTAAGAAACTTACATTGGAAGTGAGTGGGGCTAGTCCATAAACATTAAAATACTGTACACATAAATTATGCATTGTTTCAGAAGTATGGCTACAAGATGTAAACATTATCCATGTGAGCATTATTTTAGTGTGATCTGTAGAAAGTTGTATCAAATAGGATTACAGGGTTCCATTGACATGGCAACGAAAAACTTTACACAGATAAGGTTAGAAAGCGATTTTATCACACTATAATGTTTACATCTTGTGGCTATACTTTTGAAACAGTGTGTATTTAAATGTTTATGGACTGGCCCCATTCACTTCCATTGTAAGTGCCTTAAGCTGGTGCCACATTAGCAGACTCCAAACTACTTGATTTTGGCCAAGATAAAGAATGAAGCCACGTTTTTATCTGTCAAAAAGTTGCTGATGCCGTCCTACCTGTGTCTGTTCTCCTGCTATCTAAAAGAGAGGAGCGATAGTGGAGATCAACCTTTATCTAATACAGCCTTCAAAAGGCTATATCTACGTTTTGATGAATTACAGTGAAGAGCTGACCTACAGATGTCTTGTCCGTCTGGGTGGTCTCAAACCGATTCTTTTGGTGCGGATCCGAGTGCGATTGCCATGTTCATATACTATGCCTATGCAAAGCAAACCTAGGGAGAAAACGCATCAGGTTAGGAAACAAATGGTGAAAATGCCCTTAGGATGTGATTCATGGAGCTTTCCTTGTGAAAGTGCATGACTGTGTATTTATCCCCTCAAGGCTCGCTGTAGAACACATATGTCCATATGCAGCTTTCAGTGAGTAAAGAAATTACATTCAATAAAAACACTGTTGTGGCTCCACTTTCTGATTTAATTTTAGTTTTTGGCAAAACACTTGGTGACAGAATCATTTTGTATTACAATCAGTGTTTGTAATGATATACAGCTGAGTGCGACAAAAATATTCATCAGCTTGACGTCTTGTCAGTTCTTCAGTAAAAGAAGAAGCTCATTGATCACTTGACGAGAACACAAGAGTCTGCCTCGGTGACAGAACAATTTTCTCAAACAAGCTGAATGTGATTTTTCAGTTTTTGAAGCCATTAACTCAACAGGGAGTCCAAACGGTCAAGTGATTAACGATCTCCTGCTGGCAGAGGCTAATGTGGGTTTCGTCTCCCTCTACCTAGCCGTCGATTATGTTAATGAAGCTCACATCTGAAAATCAGTGGAAAAATCGGCTAGTGTGGCGCCGGCTTTACTGTAACAGTAATTTTCTTCTTTTTTTTAAATTTGATGAGGGACTAGACTAAATAATTTTTTGTGGTAATTAACATTAAGCCACAAATGCTGTTAACTGAACTAAAAGGGGTAGTTCACCCAAAAATTTTAATTCTCTCATCATTTACTCACCCTCATGCCATCTAAGGAAAGAAAGACATAACTGTCTTTGAACACAAATGAAGATTTTTAGGTCCATAAAATGCAATTGAACGGGTGCCAACTTTTTGAAGCTCCAAAAAGTACATATAGCCATCATAAAACAATCCATATGATTCCAGTGGTCTAATTAATGTCTGCTAAAGTGAAACTCTAGGTGTTTTAATAAAAATGTTTGCTTCCGGCCAGCTTGAGGTTTGTACAATGACAAGGGTGGAGTTCAAACTGCCTCTCACGTGACGGAAACGTGTAAGCCTCCTCTGCATAGATATTCATACGTAGATCCCTTATTAGCAGCTGTTTCTATGGATCGCGGTACTTCCATTCACTCACTTGTATTCAAACCAATTCAAACAGCTCTCCTTGTTGACTGTTCCAAGATGGCGCTGCAGTTGACGTATCAAATCATGGATGTGGCATCTATGTATGATTATCTATGCTCCTCTGTTGTAAACAACACTGCATTTTTTTTTTTTTTCGGTATTTCACGTGGTTCTCGTGTGAACTTGCCAACTTCGACCCTTGTTTAATTTTTTTATTTGGAATGCCCAATTCCAAATACGCTCTAAGTCCTCGTGGTGGCATAGTGACTCGCCTCAATCCGGGTGGCGGAGGACGAATCTCAGTTGCCTCCGCATCTGAGACCGTCAATCCGCGCATCTTATCACGTGGTTTGTTGAGCGCGTTACCACGTAGACATAGCGCGTGTGGAGGCTTCATGCTATTCTCCGTGGCATCCACGCACATCTCCCCACGTGCCCCACCGAGAGTGAGAACCACATTATAGCGACCACGAGGAGGTTACCCCATGTGACTCTACCCTCCTTAGCAACCGGCCAGTTTGGTTGCTTAGGAGACCTGGCTGAGTCACTCAGCATGCCCTGGATTCGAACTCATGACTCCAGGGGTGGTAGTCAGCGTCTTTACTCGCTGAGCTACCCAGACCCCCAGTAAAAAAAATTTTAAAATATTGATCCATTTCTCACACACACCTAGCATTTCGCTTCAGAAGATTAATTAATTAATCCACTGAAGTCGAACGGATTACATTTATGATGGCTATATGGGCTTTTTGGAGCTTCAAAAATTTGGCACCCATTCACTTTATGAACCTACAGAGCTGAAATATTCTTCTGAAAATCTTAATTTCTGTTCTAAAGAAGAAAGAAAGCGATACACATCTGGGATGGCATGTGGGTGAGTAAATGATGAGAGTTTTTTTCATTTTTGGGTGAACTATCCCTTTAACTCATAGATTGAACCCAGAACATTCCTTTGATATTTGCTCCTGGAGGGCGACACTTTTCTCCTCTATCAAGCTGAAAATCTTCAACAGCCTTCTACATAGCTCTCAGATATCATTTGTGCTGCCACATATTCAAACTACTTTTTTGTTGCTTTTATGGTGGTATTTTTTTCTGAGCTTGATAGCCCCTCATCGGTGTATTCTTTGGTTGAGTGGAAAAGAACTTCAAAATTTCTCCTTTTGTGTTGCACCGAAGAAAAAAAAAATCTGCTGGATTTGAATTGACAACATTTTTGGGTGAACTATTTCTTTAAAAGCAGTTTTTCTGTGTACCTGTTCTGTGTAAAAACCAATTGGTTGGATTTTCTGTGATTTAGTTAGATAAATGATTTTTGTCTTCCTTGTGTTTCTGTATAATTATTTAACACTCCTAATGCAGTTTTTTCACTGACATTGTTCCGCTATGAGGGTGTGTGTGAACACTTAACAGCATTCATACTTCAGAGTGATGGATTGTCTTTTCTTCATATCTGGGTCTTTATTGTGGCTGGCCTTTCCTTGACCTTTTCCTCAGAGGGCTGTAACATTTTGACATCGCCTAAAAGGCCGTTAACAATGCTCTCCCTATTCAAAGGTGATAAGAGCAGAAACTGGCCTCTGTTTGGACAGATAACATCAAAACACAGCCCTTGCTTTACACGTCACTGGCCGTTCCTCAGCAAGTGGAACCTCTTGAGTTCTGAGTGCTCGGTTGAGCTGAAACCGGAGCCGACTTCAGGCTGATGAGCTGACATTGGATAGTCTTGAGAGTCACTGTGGCAGGCAAGACTCTTGTTCATCAGGAAAGGAGGAAGCAGGAACCAGGTTATTCAACCAAAAGACTTTTAAACAAAACCCAACATAAAACTGCTTTCCAGCATAACACAAAAGCACACACACACGAACACTGCTGCATGCGTCTCTCTCAAACTGGCGTCCCTGAGACTCTTTATCCCTCTCCCAGCTGATTGTGCTGATTCAGCACCGTGCGTCCAACGCCCTCCTCCTTGTCACATACCCCCAATGCCAGATTCAGGCCAGGGAAAACTTCCGACCTAACTCCCCCCCCCTTCCTGGAGGTGAGGTGTTGCCCTTTCGGCTGTCCTTCCACTGGCCGGTCTTCCACGCCTTCCTGGGAATCTGAGTAGGACAAGGGGAGGGAGAGGGGAGAGGAAAAGAGGGCGGGAGAGCCCGAGAGAGAAAGAGAGAAAATTAAAAATACTCTGGTTCCCAACTATGCTGCCATATGGTCCTCTGCCAGCTGCACTGCCCCCTGGCGGACGGTACCGGGCTCCTCCGCCCCCTGACGGATGGCAACGGGCTCCTCTGCCCCCTGGCAGACGGCAGCGGCTCCTTCGCCCCCTAGCGGACGGTAGCAGGCTCCTATGCTCCCTGTCGTACAACAGCGGAGAGGACTCCATGACAGCGTGTCTTCCTTCAGTCCAGGGTTTCGGCACCAGTGTGGCAAACAAGCCTCTTGTTCATCGGGAAAGGAGGAAGCAGGTACCAGGTTATACAACCAAAACACTTTTAATTAAAACACAACATAAAATCCTTTCCAGCATAACAAAAAAGCGTGCGCACACACGAACACTGCTGCATGCGTCTCTCTCTCGAACTGCTGTCCCCAGCTCCTTTATCCCTCTCCTAGCTGATTGGGCTGATTCAGTGCTGGGCTTCCATTGTAACAGCCCGGCCACGCCCTCCTCCTTGTCACAGTCACAGACAGATTAACAAACCTGAAACACCCCCTTTCCTGTGGGGTCATGTGTCAGAGCTGCGGAGATGCTTTAATTCTTAACTTGACCCACCAAAGACGACATGTCAACCACACTTGTGCCACCTGTGTTTATTGCATCTGTAGCATCCTCTGTAACCCACACAGGTATGACATCACAATCTCCAAGTATAATGACTGCATCGTCACACTTTGTTGGAGAGATTTTTGTTGTGGCATTTGACCGAGTAGAATTTCAGCATGCCTCATTGACAGCAGAGCATCATGTTAAGCTCATAGAGTTCACTGGAATATTATTCAGATACCTGTGTCTATTCCAATAGGGGCTTACTGGTACCATGGAAATGTTGAGTAATGCATGAACGCATGTGCAGCGCAGTAAAATTCATTCTTGTCTTAACGGAACTGGGCGTTTTAGTGGATAAAGCAAGAGTCTTCGACTGACAAAAGTCATGGCGAGATAAGAGTAGGTCATTCAGGTTAAGTGGGTATTTATGTTCGAGTGTGATTGTGCTTTGCCGTTGACATGGCTACAGAATAACAAAATAGGGAAAGGTGGACTCTGCACTCTTTATAGAAATTGCTCCGGTTTGTCTTTCATTGAATGAAGCTCGGCCTGGTAATACACTTAACATTGGTTAAAAACTAATAAGTGATACCATGAGCCGAAATATTTGTCTTAGCAGTATTTAATAAGTCCTTTTTACTCAATCGATGTAATGCAGATACTGTATATAAAATAATAGAATAATGGAATAATGTACAGGCAGCCATTTATTCCAGCCTGGAACAACAATTGATTTATACAGTTTACTGGTCATTAAACAGAATGGACCCTTTTCACATATCCGGGTTTGCAGAGCGGATGTAGAGTCATAGCAGGGTAAACTTGAATGGCTGTGAATGAGAGACCACAGCTAATTACATTTTTGCTTACCCGTTTGCTCCAACTGCATAAAATATCAATGATTGCACTTTCACAGCTTTGCAAAACAAGATAAAAATAAAGAGCGCTGGATAAATGCAGTAAGGAGAGAAATAGCCAAAATTTTTGTCACTTCCTCAGCAGTTGTTTTAGATGCCTCATCACAGCTGTGGTAACTCAATGTTTAAAATATATTCCAGGGTAATATAATATAAAATAAACTGTTATAAATTTACACTAAATATTTTTAAATTGGAAATATAAAAAAGTTTGCTACATTTACGTTGTTAAATAAGGCGGAAACGCATCATACCATCACCAGTTTGTGAAAAGTGTCCATTGTTACACAGCTCCTGAGAACTTGATTCTGATTGGTCAATTGCACCATCCAGCAGACTAATATTTCTGAATAACGACCACGCATCCAGTTATATTAGACTCTGCGATCTCTACAAGTAAGCTAATGAAATAGTTTTATTTCAAATCAATATTTCAAGTCCATTTGTTTATTTAATTTGCAAGTAGTCATGTAATAAGTGGGTTAATGAGAAGTCAGATCACAGTCATTTTTGCAGAATAAACACAAATAGGTTAAACTGAACTCAGACGCAGATCGGAGGTTCAGTTGAGCTGTTTCTATAGACACTTTGGTCTGTTTCTTCTTGCAAATGAACTACATAAGTTAATTTCTCATTTCTGAAACATAGGATGGCAGGGGATCGCAATGTTAAAAATAAAATATATAAAATAAAAATTCAAATTTCAGAGTGCCAACTAAAAATGCAATTCATATGGACAAACACAAAGTTGCTAAAATTAAATGAGCATTTGTTCCATAATATTGAAAGCATTTGAAAACAGACAATTTGCACTCAGTAGTGCAGACTTATTCCAAGCACACATGGTAATCGGCAGACCCAGGTTATGTCAAATCACCAAATCTTGGCGGATTAATCGACTTAGATAAATGATATAGTAGCTGTGTCTTGTTTGATGTGTCCTTTGAAGGCTGCAGTATACTGAGTGTCCTCCTTTAAACAAGCCTCGTTTAAATGAGACGGCCTTCGTAGGACAAACGTAAACGGAACGTAATATGGTTGCTATGACAGCATGCCACTTATTAACAAGCGGGAGCGCTTTGAGTGAGACGGGAACTCCCTCTGGAAGGGAATGTATGAGGTAAATTTTAGGAGAGTTATAATGATGTAAAGAGAAAAGAAAATAGATTTTACAAGTGTACTTTTAGTCTAATACTTTAATTATATATTAATACAATTACACATATTATATACTCTGCACCCATCTACTGAGGTAGGCCTACTTCAGCTTGGGAATTAACATTCCTTGCTTTTGAACATCATATTTACAGGCAAATTGGCATAATTTTTTTTTAGACATTTCCGTTGAAACAAAGAATTGTGGGTTGTGAGTGCCCACGGAGGATACATCTCATGCATTCTCCCAATTCCCATGAAAGAAGGTTGCATTCGAAGGCTGCATTTGAAGTGTCCCACTCGCTTTTCTGAAACGAGACAGCCTCGATGACGTATGCGGCCGACAAATGCGACCTCCGGAGGACGCAGCCTTCCAAACGAGACACAGCCAGGGGTTTAGGCCTAGTGCACAAAAAACAGTCAACCCAAATTGCCGCCAGCTGTTCCTGTATCTACAGGAGAGATTTAGTATGTTACAACTGACCAGCTTGAGTTTTTCCTGTGCTGCCCCCTCTGCCTCTTAGCATGTTTGCAAGAATCAGATTGCACCTGCTGTTTTCAGTTTATTTAGCGAGTCTGTGAGCGTGAGGGACTGAATGGAATTTGTATGCTCTCTTTCCTGTGGTCTCCGATTTTTTCCCTGGCTGCTTCCGTCCCTAGAAATGACCTGGAGCAATGTGATGTCACTCTGCCTTTCACTATACACCTGCATGTTAGGATCACACTTTCAACAATTTAGACCCATTAAGGGGGTCATGACATGAGGAATCAAATCCTTGATCTTTTGACATATAATAGGTCATTGTACTATAAAAACATACCATATGTTTCAGAACTGAAAACTTCCTCAAACCTAAACCTAAACCTAAACCAAGCTCCAGAAACGGCTTGTTTGGAATTTGTGGAACTTGTGAGGTCACAAGGACCAAATACATCCGCATAATGACTGCCTCCAGCAAGACATCAACGCCTATTTTTCATCATTGCACCATTGGCCCCACCCACTGCCGAGTCACAGGTGAAGAAGAGAGAGGGCCTGTCATAGGAGCTTCATCTACATTACCATTATCATGCATCTTGTGCCACTTTTAAAAGACTCAATATCAAGTTCGAACTCTAGATAGGAGACCTCCATTGTGTTTCATTCAGCTGCGCTGTTTCCTGTTGTTCTGAAGGTGTCCTGGTCCATTTTGCACCCATCTGTGCTATGTTTAATTGTTGGTCTTTTGTAAGCATGCACTATATGGACGTCTTTGATTGTTTTGATGCGTTTCCAGCAATGTGTGCCACATTTTGAGAGCAGTACAAGCGCAACTTTTAAAAACATGTCTCATTCAGCTGCTGCCACTGACTGGGAGACACACGTGCCATTCTGTGTATAAAAAAACATGGAAGATGTGAGATGCTGTGAAGACCAGCATTTCTGCTTTGGCCTGTTGAAGCCGGTTGAAGCACCCAAGATCACCATGGACTGTATTGCGTTTTCGTATTCAGAACGTTTCAGCGTGGATTGTGTTTTTGGCTCATATCAGAGTGGATTGCTTATAAACCAGTCACAAAATGAAGGATCAAGCATAGCAAAGGAACTGAAAAATGCAGAAGTTAAACACTACCAGACCCATGAGTAAACCGTTTCATTCACAAATGTTATAGCTGTTTTATAGTTGCTGTGCTTGAGTGAACATTTTGATACAGTCAGATGAAATGTGTTTGGTGTACGTTGTGTTAACCTTGAAATGTAGTTTTATAAATTATAATGTGAAGCTTGTTCATTTTCTTCTGATTGAGTTTCAAATATGGCTTTATTTGAGGGACTGCATGAAGTTAGCCAATCAGAACAGTGGGCGTTTACATTGAAGTCTTAAAGGGCCAGATAGCTTTAAACCAAGCTTTTAGACAGAGGGCCAGAGACAGGGTGGAAAAAGATCCTATATTATATTTTGGTGCAAAAAAAAAAAAAAATATACCTAAAAAAAGAATCCTTTACTGACATTATAAGTGGACCTCAGAGAAGATAATAAAATTATAGATATAAAAAAAATATTTCATGACCCCTTTAAAGTGCACAAACATACAGCATTTACTCATGTTCATTTGCTGATATCATTGGATTTGACAGACCATTAATGAGTCTGCACTGTTTTTCCAGTGTTATGTAATTGTTTTTTGTTTTGTTTTGTTTTTGGGGGGGGGGGGGGATTTTTCCCCTTTTTCCCCCAATTTGGAATGCCCAATTCCCAATGCGCTCTAAGTCCTCGTGGTCGCATAGTGATTCGCCTCAGTCCGGGTGGCGGAGGACGAATCCCAGTTGCCTCCGCGTCTGAGACAGTCAACCCGCGCATCTTATCACGTGGCTTGTTGAGCGTGTTGGAGACATAGCGCGTGTGGAGGCTTCACGCCATCCACCGCAGCAACCACGCTCAATTCACCACGTGCCCCACCGAGAACAAACCACATTATAGCGACCACGAGGAGGTTACCCCATGTGACTCCACCCTCCCTAGCAACCGGGCCAATTTGGTTGCTTACGAGACCTGGCTGGAGTCACTCAGCACACCCTGGGATTCGAACTAGCGGACTAGCGAGCTCCAGGGGTGGTAGCCAGCGTATTTTACCACTGAGCTACCCAGGCCCTGTGTTATGTAATTGTTACATCAAAACTCTTTTAACAACATACAGTATTTGTGTTTAATTTCAAATATAGCATAGTTTGTAATTACACATCCTAAATGACTTGATGCCATTAAAATACAACAGAATGGTGAAATACCCATAGGACATGCTTTCTCATGTTTATTCGTCTTGAACACTTGAATCAAACACATCTTCTCTTTGTCGGGAGTGTTTAGGTTTAGCCTCACCTGTTGCCAGGAGTTGCGCTGTTCTACGGGAAGAGCACATAAACAAACCAGGGGTGAACCACAACCAGGGAAGATGCAAATCAGCCACTGTGTTTCTAGTCGATCATCTGGTTATCATCATGGTGCATCAGGGCTCTTGGCCTGATACAAGCATCTCAAAGCCAGCTTCTGACAATTGGCTTATTTCATTTTATTTTTAGAGTTTTTGATTTATTTATAGAAAGTTAAATGTGTCAACAAATTATTGGAATGGGCTTTGGACACATCGCTGGGCGGTCTCAAACCTTAGTCAACCGTATGACTTGTCTGGCCACAGCTCTGACTAGGGGTGTAAAAGTTCAAATTTTTCACTGTTAGGTTTGTATTGCGGTTTTAGGGTCACGGTTCAGTACAGTCCAGTACTTGGTATGTTCTGGGAAAAAATACTGCTCCCAAATCCAAAGAATGCTCTTGATGTGGTAACAAACACTTTAAAAGGTTTCCCTTAACTTTTTTTTTTTTCAAATTACTAAATCAACATTTAACGTAAAAGTAATTCAAGTGCATTTCAAACTCTTACATATACATTATGTACATTTACTACAGGAAAAATAAAAAGTGCTGTTTTAACCTCACCTGCACTTCTCTTAGCACAATATCAATCCCAGGGTGATGACTGTGGAAATGGCTAATTATATTCAATGTACTGCAAACAGTAACTGTTTTCTGACCGTCGCTGTTGTAATTGACTGCAAATATAAAATGTTCTCAGAAGACTTAAATGACAAATGGGGATTCTCTATCTGCACCTTGTCGTCTTCGCTTGCCATTTTCAACTACATGGCAACACGTGTAGAAAGTTGAGACATAGACGGAGCATATCCACGAATATATAGAGTAGGGCTGAAAGGATTAGTCTACGTTATCGATAATGTCGACAATAAAAAATTGTCTACAGATTTTGATGTTGTCGAATAGTCGTTTGATCTCAGTTAATGTAACATGAGATCATAAACTAATGATGGTGCGCAAGAGGAGCACTGCAGCTTGCACCTGATTGAGGAAACACAGCTCAGTCTCTCCAAACAGCAGCTTAAGGTGATGTAGATCGCAAAGTATGCGGGAATTATAATACAAAAGTACATTCAGAAGCAGTGTCGTCATGAAATAAAGCGGAGCTGGTGATCCACTATAGCAAAACTTGCATGTCAGGGGGTCTAAAAAGGAAACACCCCGGCATTATATCTTTAATGCATCCTTTAAGTTCAAATAATAAGGAAGTGGGTCATGCAAATAAGCACAGACTCCGAAACGTGCATTTCTCTGTGTGGTCACAGTGCATGAAAAACAGCACGAGAGTTTCAAACTGATCCCGATTGAGATGTACTCTCCCTCGCAGAGATGCTCGTCCCTCGCACGTGCTTGCTGCAGCTCTAGATGATTGATGTTCACGACGTATTTAATCATAATATATGTGTCACAGTGTGTATCTTATCGTGAAGAAATCAGCGATACGCAGCTCTGTAAGTGTCACTGTACGAAGAGAGAGTTAGTTTTTTTGTGAGTTAAAGATGGGTAGGTAACACCTTACAATAAGTGGTAGAGAATAAGGTGGGTAGAGTAGCCAAAAACTACTCAAGTAAAAGGACAATTACTTGAAAAAAATTATTACTCAAGTGGAAGTAAAAGTAATTATGTTAATAATTACTTGAGCAAGAGTAAAAAAGTATCCAATTAAAAGAATACTCAAGTAGCGAGTAACTAGTTACTTTTATATGTAACATAATGGATGTTTACTCCCCAATATTCCATGACGTAGTACACATTTACCATGTATTATATAATAATAATACTAATTATTATTATTATTAAATAATTATTATTATTGGAAATTCTTTCATCATTCACCCTCATGTTGTTCCAAACCTGTATGACTTTCCTTCTTTAATGCAGCACAATTAAGGAGATGTCAGACAGAATGTTATCCTCAGTCACCCTTTACTTTCACTGCATGTTTTTTTCCTCCATATTTTAAAAGGGAATGATGACTAAGAGTGTCAGTCTCTAACATTCTGTCTTTTGGGTTCCACAAAATACAGAAAGTTACACAGGCTTGCAACAACATGGGGGCAGGGAAATTATGACGGAATATTAATTTATGGTTGAACTATCATTTATAGGATGCTTGTCAGATTTGGACGAATCTGTAAATTAGAAGAGAAGTTTGGAACCCAGTTTCTAGTCTTTATTATGGTAAAAAACGTGAACAATATTCCACTGGCCCAATCATATATAATGCTGAATAAAACTAAGCAAGCATGGACACATGCAACGTGATGTTCTGCTGTTGTAGCCCATCTGCCTCAAGGTTCGACATGTTGGGCATTCTGAGATGCTATTTTGCTCACTACAATTGTACAGAGTGGTTATCTGAGTTACTGTAGCATTTCTAGTAAATTCTAGAGACTGTTGTGCGTAAAAATCCCAGGAGATCAGCAGTTACAGAAATACTCAAACCAGTCCATCTGGCACCAAAAAACATGCCACTGTCGAAATCACGGAAATCAGATTTTATTCCCCATTTTGATGGTTGATGTGAACATTAACTGAAGGTCCTGATCCATATCTGCTTGATTTTATGCACTGCACTGCTGCCACATGAATGGCTGATTAGATAATCGCATTAATAAGTACTGTAAATGTACAGGTCTGATTTAAATTGTCCTCACAGAATAGTAGGGCAGTCTTGATTACTAGATTAAAAAAATTCCTCGATTACAAAATTGCCGAATTGACAAATTGAAAATAAGGCAGAAGTGATACAGTTCACAGAAGAGGGTCCAGACACATAACGACACGGTGTCAGCTGTGTGAAAGTGCTTTACTTTAGATTTGATAAACAATTCAGGACCTGAAAAACCATACCATCACTTCAGAAATGTAACAGAACTCAAAAATATGAACTAGAGATGCACCGATCCGATACCTGGATCGGTATCGGCTCTGATACTGAAGCTTTTAGAAGGATCGGGTATCGGTCCGACGAGCCTGATCCAAATCCGATACTGTGTGTTAGTCATGTTCGTTACTGGCAAGCTCGAAAAATGACATAAAAGAACCATAAAAATACCATTAAAGTAATTCATATGACTCGTACATTTTATTCAAAGCCACTTGAAGACGTGCGATAGTTCTGTGAATCACACAAGGTTGTGTTTAATAAGTAAATATATAGTATGTGCAGCGCCAGCACGATAGTGAATGGTGCTGCTCTGTTCATACACAAACTCAGGAACAGGCTGGTGATGCACTCGCGGCAATTTTAAGCCTTCACAGCGGTGCGCAATGTTTGAGCGCTACTCAAGAACAACATCTCAGATGTAGATGCTCAATAGTTCGGTTCACTTATAATATGCATTTAGAACGGCACCGGAGGTGCATTTTACCAGAATTTGAATAAGAACGAATTAAACTACTGTGAACTTGCCTACAAACAGACACATACAGGACTTCCTGAAGAGTTCAGAATGTCAAAATAAAAGCGTGAGGGTTTAAAAAGTGCACGATTTAAATATATTACTGTTGTATTTAAAATTAAAAGTCAATAATAATATTAATAACAATTTATTATTATTATTATTATTATTATTATTATTGTCATCATTTGTATTCGTTTACAAATTATAATATTTATGTTGAATGGGTTCCAAAAAATAACTGTGTGAATGAAAAGTGAGCTGATGTCTTACAACTAATTTGAACAAAAAAGAGATCTGAATCCTTTAAAGTCCAGATGCAAGTTGAAACATGGTTTCCATGAAACTGGTTTCTTTTCTACTGAAGACTTGAAGACTGGAATTACTGTTAATTTTGCTGCTACATTATCCAGTAGACTAGTTAACAGTAAAGTGTTTCTTAATAAGCTATACATTTATATTGAAATAATGTGTAGTTAGAGGTTTGTGTTTCTTTACGTATTAAAGAGTAAACCCAATTAGTTCCACACAATAATGTAAAGATATTCTAAACTGATTATGCAAAAAAAAAAAAACACTGGTATCAGATCGGCATCGGACGATACTGAGATTTCTGATATCAGAGGAAGAGAAAAAGTGGTATCGGTGCATCCCTAAATATGACATCCAGTTTCCACAGAACCACTGGACACATGCGATAAGCTCATCTGCATGCGATTTGTGCCGCTGCACGTCCAGATGCGCAACAGAAGGTGAACCATTTGTTTCTGCAACAAAAAAACACATTGGAATGCACTCTAAACCTATTTATCTACTACACAATCAATTGCAATATAGGCTTTTATGAAGCAATATAAAATCATGTCATGATAAAGATGTCAGTCGGACTTGATTAAAGTTACACACACAGTTATGGATGCACAAATACATTCTGTTCAATAAATCTGAATGAATCCATACGATCTAATAAGGTTATTTACTGCAGATAATTTTTCGTGTTCCGTTCTGTGTACTTTAATTACCATTTAAATGTAAATGCAATCTTCATCCTCATGTAAATTAGATTTCATTATGATTACGTTTGTAATAGTTCGCAATGCCCCACTTCTGCTAAATATTTTATAGTTTATGGCCATTATCACAGATAAAATTCAATGTGGGAATCCAGAGAACTTTATTTGAATATAACTTTATCTAAATAAAACTGCAGCTCTGTATGCTGTCAGTCAAAGCTCAACATGAGCCGTTAAAGCCACACAGCTGCACGTCTCGTGCCCTGAAGACGCAATATAAAACTTTGGCTTACCTGAAGGAGAAATTAGTGGAAACATGCATCTCTCGATGACGTGATTACAGTTAATATTGTATTCTTTGTTGCATGTAAGTGATAGTTAAAAAAAACAACAAACAAATAAAATGGCTTTTTAATCTGCATAAAATGTTTAACCGTGAATGGAACTCATCCTCAACAAACAAGATTGGTAAGCAGAAAAGATAAAACATTTTATTTCCATGGCCTGTTTTCTCATATTTGAGTTGTAAACTGAAATGTCTAGATTGTGTTGAACTAGTTATAAAACAAAGTAGATCTTGCTTTGGAAAAAAAAAAAGGCACCCCTGAAGTAGCCAATCTCTGTCAGCTTGGATTGTATAATTTTTTTTTTTTTTTTAAATTATAGATCTGCTTTGGGCGTCTGTTGGCTTTAGATATTGTTTGCACAATTGTTTTGTTTTTGTTATTCATCGTAGAGTGCAAAAAAATGTAGGCTAATTAATGTATATCAGCCAAACGTGACTTCACCTCGATAACTTTATGCAATCTGAGATATTAATTTTTCAGATTGCTCTATTGCGAAAATAATCGATAGTGACAGCCCTGCAGAATAGCACTGGGATGAGTGACTGATGAGAGATTTAGAGCGCATGTTTGATTTAAGGTTTAAGTGGAAAAAAGTGGACCGAGTGAAAAAGGACCCAGTTCTCTTTGAGTTCACACTGTCTGAGACCTTGTAAGTGGGCTCAGATCTCTTTTTGGTCCACTTTACCAGTTATGGGGTCTCAGTAATTTTTGCATTCACATTCTGTGTCATTTGTGGGACAGAGAACTAAAAAAAATAGTATTTATTATAATTACTATTATTAGGGCTATATTTAATGTTAAGAGTACAAATAGCTCTACGTATTGACTTATAAGATAATATAAACATGTTTAATGCTCTCAAAATGAATAAGCAGCATAAGAACAGGTCTATATTCAATAACATTTTATTTATTGATTTTTGGCATCACTGTTATGTAATTCTGTATTATTACATATTGTTTTATTCATTTGAAATGAAATGAAGCGACTCATCACGTCTCTCCCATGCTCGCGTTGTCATTTCCTGAGTACGGGAACCTGTCAGGGCCAAACATGTTTGGCATTACGCTAATGGAAAAATCAAGTGAGCCTGGAGCACTTTTTGTTCACAATGCACGTTATTAGCGAACCGAACCAAAGGCTGCAAGTGAACTGTACTCAGACCACCTCCCGAGATGGTCTCGGTTTGCTTTAAAGAGGTCTTAGATCGTTTGGAGTGTTCACATACGGGCCAAATATCCCACGAACTACGCTCAGACCTCTGAAATGGACCAAGTGTGAAAACACCCTTATACAGAGAGCGCATGTGGAGGAGAGAGTGTAACTGAAAGTGCCCATAATCACTAAAACTGTCTCTTTCGCTCCACACTCCCATCTCACGTTACATCGTGTATACTCAGATTTGTATTCACATCTTTATTTGTTGATAAATTTAGGGGTGCAACGATCGATCGGCCGCCAATCTAAGCAGGCAGATCGTCATCTTAAATCCGTAATCGGTGATCTATTTTTATTTAATTGCTGCATGCATTAAATCACACACTGCCACTCTAATGAATGAGTGCTTGTTCAGCCTTCGAAACATGACATTGCGGCCATTGGCAATTCTAAGTATTCGCGAATTGACACTTTCAGACATGCTGTAATTCAGATGAATATGCCATTTTTTTTTTTAATCAGTATGAATTACATGTGTACAGGGCTGTAGACTGCGACTAAAATGGTCGCAAATGCTATTGATAATTGATTGCGACTATAATTTAAAGTCTAGTCACCAGTGGCGACAGTCGGGTTGTGTGCGTTCAAATCAGAGGTCGATCGATATATCTGTTTTGCCGATTAACCAGTACCGATAACAGATTTCTGAAACTATCTGTTATCAGCAAAAATCCACACCGATTGTTTTTCCCCATTGCGTCTGGTGCTGGAGCGGCTGGGAAGGGTCCGCTGTTGTTATACAGTATGAGAGCGGCCTCTTAGAGGTGAAATAAAAGCTATCACTTCACTGATGCCTTGTGCTGTTTGTTTTGACATGTGAGACTACACTCTGCATGGAGTGGAACACTTCAGATGTGGATTTAAAACATCAACAACAAAAAGGTATACAGTACACTACAGTACACGCTGTCATATCATTATAAAGTAATTCATTTGTTGACTAGATGCTGCATTAGTAGAGAACAGCAGTTTGTTTGCCGACGAGGCTGAGAGGACGCTAATATTAAAGCTAACCTCAAGCGGTTAGAACAATGTGACAAAAATACACGCAAGTCCTATCCAAATGTTTAAATGTCACGATTGTTACCATCTATTACCATCTATTCGCATTAGTTTATATCCAGCTGGTCACGTTTATGCATTCGTTAGCCAGCTAAGTTGAATATTTAAAGCTAGTGATGTGAGAAAGCAAATGAATATCTTCATGCAGCCGAGAGAAACATATTAACAAATCAGAAACGCATCTGATTTCAATTAAAAAATGTATCCTCACTGTAATACGATGACTTCAGATCGATCACATTCATGTGCTAAAAAAGGCTAGACATTGCGCAACAAATATAGTTTAACAAAGTAGTTGCCTCAATATGCTTTTAAAGTTCTTTTTAATTAGACACATCACCTAAAAAAAACAGCACTCTGACGACACTCGAGATGCTGAATAAACAAAAACAAAGGGAAACAAAGACGTTCGTCTAGCGTGCGTTTACATAGAAAAACAAATGGATGGTTGCAAAAGCGTTCGGTGTGAACAGCCCTTTACAGTTGGTGGAGGTCTTTGGCCGTTGTGTCTTGCTCTCTTATAAGCGTTTCTCAGATTAAGCAATGAGTTGTTTAAATGCTTTGTCAGGAAAGATGTTCAACTTGGAAATGTGTGTCTCGAGATCCTCGCGTTTGGTTCCAGTCTGTTGTGTTCCATCTGTTTAAACAGCCCCTGGCTTGTGCTTATAGTCTGAGCTGCTTCACCACTGAGTTCATCCAAATACCTCTGCTATCTGTGAATATTGCTATTCTACATACAACTGTACTGAATAAAAACAATGTGGTATTTAGCTGTTATTATAGCTTCAGTCTGGAGTAGTAGGAATCAGTGCAAGTGTAACACCATATGAACTGTCTATTGATGCGTTTTCCCCCCTCATTTTACTTTTGACTTAACATTTGAGAATATGGACCGACTAAAACTAATTTATTTATTTTATGCACAATAGTTGAAAATTAAATGCTCTTTTTTTATGTATTTTTATTTTTTTACAGCCGGGATAGGAATGCTCTTTGCAATAATATAATGGTGCTGAATGGTTGTGGACTAAGAAAACAACGTCAATTTAACAATCAGCTGACTTTAAAATGTTAATATTAGTTCATATATATTAATATTTATATATTTATTTCTTTTTAAATAGTACAATACATTTTCATGGTTCAGTCAGTACTGTTTATTTTTGTAATAAAGTTCAGCACTATTTTACTTTGTGTTATTTTTTCATTCGGTATCAATTTTAAAAACTATTGGTTGATTAATCAGTTATTGGCAGGTACTGCCCAACTTAGTTATCATATCGGTAAAATCCACTATCGGTCGATATGTGGTTTCGTCAGATGTCATCTTGTGAGTTATTGAATACATCTTTAGAGCGCACACCAGAGTGTCTCAAGCCACTTTTCACCCGTTCTTTTGTGATGACGAGCTCGCTGCACCACACGCAACAATAAACCCAGTGTGAGAGAGTCGTGAACAGATGACTCTTTTGAAGCGGGTCTTTTTCATGAATCACCCGAAAAGAAAATTTGATGACTAAACAGAAATCAGAAGAAACTGCCATCTACCATTTAAAATACAATATTATTTTTTTAGAGTCTTTTTTACAAAGTTAAAGTTTTCTGTGAAATGTAGTAAATACAGTACTAAATAAGAGTTTAGCAATTTTATTTTTGTTATTTACTATATTAAATTATGTGTGATATATTGGCATTGTATTGGCCTATCGGCCACCCTGCTCTCTGGATATCGGCATCGGCCATTAAAAAAAACCCATGTTGGTTGACTACTAATATACAGTTGAAGTCAGAAGTTTACATACACCTTAGCCAAATACATTTAAACTCAGTTTTTCACAATTCCTGACATTTAATCATAGAAAACATTCCCTGTCTTAGGTCAGTTAGGATCACTACTTTAATTTAAGAATGTGAAATGTCAGAATAATAGTAGAGAGAATGATTTATTTCAGCTTTTATTTCTTTCATCACATTCCCAGTGGGTCAGAAGTTTACATACACTTTGTTAGTATTTGGTAGTATTGCCTTTATATTGTTTAACTTGGGTCAAATGTTTTTGGTAGCCTTAAACAAGCTTCTCATAATAAGTTGCTGGAATTTTGGCCCATTCCTCCAGACAGAACTGGAGTAACTGAGTCAGGTTTGTAGGCCTCCTTGCTCACATACGCTTTTTCAGTTCTGCCTACAAATCAGATTGAGGTCAGGGCTTTGTGATGGCCTCTCCAATACATTGACTTTGTTGTCTTTAAGCCATTTTGCCACAACTTTGGAGGTATGCTTGTGGTCATTGTCTATTTGGAAGACCCATTTGCAACCAAGCTTTAATTTACTGGCTGATGTCTTGAGATGTTGCTTCAATATATCCACATAATTTTCCTCCCTCAAGGCTCGAAATTGCGAGCATTTTGGTTGCATATGCTCCCGAAATGTAATCTGTGTGACCTCAAAATATATTTGGGAGCATTTGTGCATGTGCAAATAATTGTTGTGGTACGACCTGTTTTCATTTCTCTACAAAACGTTCGCTAATTACTGCACTATGTGCCTGCTGTAAGCTGATAGCTCACAGCATAGAAAACTGAGAGATTTCTTTTATAAGTCGCCTAAGGAGTTAGGAGTTGGTGATGGCGATCATGTGGTGAATGTGGATCTTAAAATGTGAAAGGCTTACAGTTTTTGGAGAGAGTGGCTGAAAGACTTCGAGTGGCTCTGTTATGAAGATGGCTCAATGCACTGCGTTCACTGTAAAACTTGTGGGACAGAGGTTGCAAGTAACACTGCGTTCACCACTGAATCCACACATTTTAAGCGCAAGAGCTTGATTAAACATGAGGAGAGCGCCAAGCACAAGAAAGGCCGGGTCAAGAGTGTGGCAAAGAATTCAGGATCAGGTTCGATTGTTGAAGCTTTTAATCGTCAGGATGCTGCCGGACGTTCCGCTCAATTGGCAGAGCTGAACGTGAAATTTAACACCGCCTACACCATCGCCAAAGAAGAGCTCGCTTTCACTAAATTTAAACCCATGTTGCAGCTCATGAAAATGAACGGCGTTGAGATCAACATGACCTACGCAAATGACAAGTCATGTGCCAACATCATCGGCGTGATAGCAGATACCATCTGCGAGAACACCGCAGTTAAAGTATCGTCGCTCAGTACATCTCATTCATCATTGATGGGGACACCAACCTGTCTGTCAAGGAGTGTGTGATAGTGTATGTCCGCATCCTGCTTGATGGACAACCCACAAACATCCTCGTTGGACATGTTGAGGTGGAACACGCCAATGCTGATGGTGAGGATGTTTTTTTTAAATACATAGCCTATTTAGTAATAAATAAGTTGTAGTTGTGGTGCTCCTTAATTTTCGGTGGGTGCTCCTAAATTTTTTCTGGTGCTCCTAACTTTTTGAAGTTGGGAGTACCAGTGCTACCAAGTAAAACAGTTAATTTCGAACCCTGTTCCTCATGATGCCATCTATTTTGTGAAGTGCACCAGTCCCTCCTGCAGCAAAGCACCCCCACAACATGATGCTGCCACTCCCATTCTTCACAGTTGGGATGGTGTTCTTCGGTTTGCAAGCATCACCCTTTTTCCTCCAAACATTATGATGGTCATTATGGCCAAACAGGTAAATATTTGTTTCATCAGACCAGAGGACATTTCTCCAAAAAGTAAGATCTTTGTCCCCATGTGCACTTGCAAACTGTAGTCTGGCTTTTTTGTGGCTGTTTTGTAGCTGTTTTGTAGTGGTGGTTTCTTCCTTGCTGAGCAGTCTTTTAGGTTATATCGATATAAGACTCGTTTTATTGTGGATATGGATACTTATCTACCTGTTTCCTCCAGCATCTTCACAAGGTCCTTTGCTGTTGTTCTGGGATTGATTTGCACTTCTCTCACCAAATTACATTCATCTCTAGGAGACAGAATGTGTCTCCTTCCTGAGCGGTATGATGGCTGCGTGGTCCCATGGTGTTTATACTTGCATACTATTGCTTGTACAAATGAATGTTGTACCTTCAGGCATTTGGAAATTGCTCCCAAGGATTAACCAGACTTGTGGAGGTCCACAATATTTTTCTGAGGTCTTGGCTGATTTCTTTTGATTTTCCCATTATGTCACTTAGTTTGAAGGTAGGCCTTAAAATACATCCACAGGTACACCTCCAATTGACTCCAATTAGCCTCTCGGAAGCTAATTGCCTAAAGGCTTGCTTAAAGGCACAGTTAACTTAGTGTATGTAAACTTCTGACCTACTGAAATTGTGATTATAGTCAATTAAAAGTGAAACAATCTGTGCATGATGCAAGTAATTTTTCCAACAATTGTTTACAGACAAAGTAGTTGTCCTAAACGACTTGCCAAAACTATAGTTTGCTAATATGAAATCTGTAGAGTGGCTAAAAAAATGAGTTTTAATGACTTCAACCTAAGTGTGTGTAAACTTCTGACTTCAACTGTATATATACAGCTCTGGAAAAAATTAAGTGACCACTGCAAGATTATCAGTTTCTCTGGATTTACTATTTGTAGGTATGTGTTTTAAGTAAAATTAACATTTTTGTTTTATTCTATATCAGAATCAGAATTGACTTTATTGCCAAGTAGGTTTTCACATACAAGGAATTTGCTTTGGTGTTTGATGCATACAATAACAATAAACATAGTAAGATAAATAACAGATAACTGTATTTAAGAAACAATATACACTACTGGTCAAAAGTTTTGAAACACTTGACCGAAATGTTTCTCATGATCTTAAAAATCTTTTGATCTGAAGGCGTAAGCTTAAATGTTTGAAATTAGTTTTTGCCACCATATACATTTATTTAATTATAAATCTAAAATGTAATAAAAAAAAAAACAAAATCTCAGGGGGGTCCTAGGCTTGTTTATGAGGCCAGCTGCAGACGGGAAGAAACTGTTCCTGTGGCGTGAGGTTTTGGTCCTAATGGACCGTAGCCTCCTGTCAGAGGGGAGTGTCTCAAAGAGATTGTGTCCTGGGTGGGAGTGGTCGGCCACAATCTTTTCTGCCCTCCTCAGGGTCCTGGAGGCATACAGGTCCTGGAGAGATGGCAGATTGCAGCCGCTGCAGTCTGCTTTTGACCTTGGCAGTGGCAGCAGTGTACCAAATGGTGATGGAGGAGGTGAAGATGGACTCAATGATGGAGGTGTAGAAGTGCACCATCATCGTCTTCGGCAGGTTGAACTTCTTCAGCTGCCACAGGAAGTACATCCTCTGTTGTGCTTTTTTAATTAGAGAGCCGATGTTCAGCTCCCACTTGAGGTCCTGGGAGATGATGGTTCCCAGGAAGCGGAAGGACTCCACAGTGTCAGCTGGAGAGTCACACAGGAAGAAAGTACTGACAACATTTCTCCCAAATTCCAAATAACAATATTGTCATTTAGAGCATTTATTTGCAGAAAATGACAACTGGTCAAAATAACAAAAAAGATGCAGTGTTTTCAGACCTCGAATAATGCAAATAAAACAAGTTCATATTCATTTTTAAACAACACAATGCTAATGTTTTAATTTAGGAAGAGTTCAGAATCAATATCTGGTGGAATAACCCTGATTTTCAATCACCGCTTTCATGCGTCTTGGCATGCTCTCTACCAGTCTATCACATTGCTGTTGGGTGACATTATGCCACTCCTTGTGCAAAAATTCAAGCAGCTCGGCTTTGTTTGATGGCTTGTGGCCATCCATCTTCCTTTTCAGGTCTGGAGATTGATCCTGTCACTGGTCTGGAGCTCGCGTTTCGCGGGAAGCCCAGTTGACGCGCGCGCATGGATAGCAGAGCGCAGTTTGGCTGCACAGACCCTGCGCACATCCTTGTCCCACATGAAAAGCATATTTAGTGCTCAAAGTCAAATGAATGTAATAAGGTTGCTTCATCACCGGAAATGCGTACGGACGTGGCTGACATGAGAGTATTAAAACAAAGGTGCATCTTTTGTTATTAACTTTTTTATTGATTCCATACACAAAAACCAATAAACACAACATAAAATACGGAATCAGTTATATAAACTAAACCCCACCCCCCACCCCCCCCGACACAAACACGCATTACAGTGGTCTCTTACAATTATAACAAAAAATTAGAAACAAACTAAAAAAAAAAAAAAACTTAAGAGTGCACATACACAATTAAAAATCAAAAATCCCTCTCCACTGCCCCTCCCCGAGAACCCTCCAAAAAATCCAAATATCCACCCCACTTCCTATTAAACAAATCCCACTTTCCCAACCTTTTGTAGATCGCCTCCTCAAATGCCACAGCCTCACTTATCTCCCCGCACCACTCCCGAAACGAGGGTGCCCCAGCCGTCTTCCACCCCCTGAGTATTATTCTCCTGGCCACCATAACTCCGGCCAGGACCCAACCTCTCAAGTGGCTATCCCCATAATTAATGACCTCCCATCACCCAAAATGCAGAGTCTGGGGCAAAATGAAAACCGTGTGTCCAACACATCACACACAAATCCCTGAATCTTCAACCAAAATTCCTGTATTTTAACACATCCCCAAAAAACATGGGTTGTGTCCCCGTCTTCTGATTGGCATCGCCAGTAGGTGGGTGTGTCTTTAAGAGTCTATACAATCTAGAGGGGGTCCAATATAATCAATTCAAATTCTTAAATTGCATCAGACGCACCCTTGAATCCCTAGATGTAGACTTTAGAATCTTAGCCCACACTCCCTCCTCCAGTACCAAATTTAAATTTCTCTCCCATAATCTCTTGAGAGAAGTTGAAGCTCCATCCCCCAGATTCTGAATTAACAGGGAGTAATACACTGATGCCTCATGACCTTTTCCAAAAGCAGTTATCACCACTTCCAGAGTATCTGCCCTTTTAGGGGGGTGTATGCTACTCCCAAAAATAGTACAGAGCAGGTGGTGCAGCTGTAAGTACCTGAAGAAGTGAGATCTAGAAATCCTGAAATGTTGGACCAAATTTTCAAATGATCTCAACCCGCCACTCTCATATAGGTCACCGAGTGTATTAACACCCCTGTCAATCCACTCTGACCAGCAGAAAGGGGACTCACCAATACGCAACTTTGGGTTTAGCCATATGCTCGAATATGCAACATTTAAATAAATGTCTGAATTAAACACTCTGGACACTTTTGACCATAGCGCGTGCAGATGCGAGATAACGGGTTGCGACTTCTCCAATTAGTTTAATAGAAAGGCTTTGTAATAGTAAAATAGGGGCAGTTACTTTCGGTTCAATTCCAAACCAGGGAGGTGCTCTCTCAGGTGGAAGTGACCAATGAGCTAAATGCCTGAGACCGAACGCATAATAATAAAACAAAATCTTGGGTAGGCCTAGCCCACCTTTGTCAATCGGTCTATGTAACTTGTTGAAATGTAACCTGGGATGCTTTCCATTCCAAATGAAGGACATTGCTATGCTATCAAATTGCTTAAAATAAGAGAGGGGACAGGGAGAGACTGTAGCAGGTAGTTGAATTTTGGAATACAATTCATTTTAATAACATTAACCTTCCCAATCATCGATAAATGTAAAGAAGCCCACCTACTCACATCACTCGAAAACCTTTTTATTAAATATTTTTATCAAAATTAACTCCTAAAATCTGAATCTAACTGTGACTAAATCACACAATGCCCAAATACTTAATGCCCTGTTTGGGCCATTGAAAGGCGCCCAGTTGAAAAGCCGTTACTGGGCAGTCAGTCAGAGCTAAAGCTTTGGATTTAGACCAATTAACTCTGTATCCCGAAAATGTAGAAAAGGAATTAATAATTCTGTGGAGGCAAGGCATAGATCTAGTGGGGTCGGAGACGAATAATAAAATATCATCTGTGTAAAGTAAAAGCTTATGCGCCACGCCTCCTGCCGTCATCCCTGGAAAATCATCCTCCTTTCTTATCGCGGCTGCTAATGGTTCCAAGGCAAGACAGAACAGTAATGGGGAAAGTGGGCAACCCTGCCGAGTGCCCCTATTCAGAGTAAAATAATCTGAAATTAATCCATTTGTTTGTACCGCCGCTAGAGTGTGTCTATAAAGTAACTTAATCCATCCAATAAAAGTATTTCCGAACCAGTATATTTTAAGTATCTTAAAAAGATAATCCCATTCTACCATATCAAACGCCTTTTCGGCGTCAAGTGAGATGTCAGCGACCAGAGTCTGATCATTCGCCACTTGCCACATGATATTAATGAGACGCCTAATGTTGTCAGAAGAGCTGCGGCCCCTAATCAACCCCACCTGATCTATATGTATAAGAGATGTCATAACTTTACTTAATCGGTTAGCCAGAATTTTTGCCAAATTTTTTTACATCTAGCTAGATCAGGGAAATTGGACGGTAACTTTTACACTCGCTTGGATCTTTGTCCTTTTTAAGAATCAGACTGATCCGGGCTTGTGTCATGGTTGGGGGAAGTTTTCCATTCTTTAATGACTCTATAAACTTCTAACAAAAGTGGAGCCAGTTCAATTCAACGGCAAAACCATCTGGCCCCGGAGCCTTGCCAGTAGGCAGGGCCTTAATTACCTCGCCAAGCTCCTCCAAGGTTATCTCAGATTCAAGATAATTTTTTTGCTCAGTCGTCAATTTAGGGAGTTCTAATGGTTCCACAAAGTTTCTAATATCTTCATCAGTAGACAAAGACGTGGAACTATAAAGATCAAGATAGAACTCTTTAAAGGTATTATTAATATCAATGGCCGAGGTAAAAATTTCGCCGCCAGCAGATTTCACTGAGGGAATGGTAGAAAAAGACTCTCTCTGCTTTATATATCTAGCCAAAAGCTTCCCTGCTTTGTCCCCCGACTCAAAGTATGACTGTCTTGCCCTGAATAACCAAAACTCCACTTTCCGTGACAAAATAGTATTATATCTGTATTTCAATCGGGTCAATTCTCTGAGGCCATCATACGACATTTGGCACTTCAGCTCTGCCTTTGCACTTTTAATATTCTCTTCCAACTCCACGAGTTCTCGTGCTTTGGATTTTTTGGTGAATGAGGCATACTGTATGATCCGACCCCAAGAACTGCCTTAAGCGCCTCCCAAGCCAAGCCCACAGAGGATACTGAGGACCAGTTGGTCTCCATATAAACATTGATTTCGGTCTTTAACATTTGTTGGAAATTTAGTTTTTTGCAAAAGGGATACATTAAAGCACCAACTATATTTTCTCCATACGTGGCAACACCTCCAAGCTCACCAGGGCATGATCTGAGACTAAGATCTTTCCAATTGATCAATCAACAACCGATGAAATGAGGGACTTGGATATAAAAAAATATATATCTATTCTAGAATAAATCTTATGGACTGATGAAAAAAATGTATAGTCTCTACCAGATGGGTTAAAAAGTCGGCAAATATCTGCAAGACCAAGATTTTTACACATCCCGTGAAGCGTCAGCGTTGCTTTAGGGGACTTACACACTTTTGCTTCACTATGATCATGGACTGAGTCCATCAATAGATTAAAGTCTCCTCCCAATATTATATCATGAGGGGTGCCAGCAGCTTGCAACATCCCTTCAGGATCTATAAAAAAGCCCTGATCATCAACGTTAGGTGCATAAATATTAGCCAAAACCAACCTTTGCCCCTGAATTTCTGCTAAGACAATAATGACTCTTCCTAATTTATCTTTAGTCTGTTTGAAAAATTTGAATTGTAGATGTTTACTTATCAGTGTAACGACTCCCCTGCTCTTACTTGAGCCAGCGCTAAAGAAAACATGTCCACCCCATATCTTCCCAATTTTTTCCCCCGCGACAACTTTGCCATCGGATTATTCAAGTCCGGTGCTTCTGCACAAATTTTATGAGGCAAAATTACATAACAGAAAATACTTGTAAAACAAACCCCAGCCAATAGGCAGAATAAACACAAAGAACATGTAGATTCATTCACAGAACTGGCTCGAAGGTGTGTTCCTCCACAAAACAAATTCCAGCCGATATAGTCGGCTCAGCCATTCAATTTCCTCAGACAGACAAACAAGTGTTCAGTGAGCCGGCTGTTTATGAGTTCAGCAGATGACGTAATCATTCTACTGTCCCTTAAAAATCCTCCACAAAAACAAACTCTAGCCAACAGGATTGTTAAGCACAAAGAACGAACAGATTCATCCACAACTGTCCCGAAGCAGTGTAATTCCACAAAACAAACTCCAGCCGCTAGGCGGAACCAGCACAAAAAAAAACACAGGCGTCCCGGTTTCTCGAATGGTCAAGTGTTTTATTCACTCGGAGGCTGCATAAAAAAATACACCATGACTTACTCAGTCCGTCAACTTTATAAAAGACATCCTTTGTTTAGGCATGAAGATATTTTGCAGTCATTATTAGTATCCATTCTCAATATGGCTGGGAACTTAGTGTAAAAGCGATCATCCGTCCATGCAAAAGTTTCTTGAAGGAGTCATGCTACAAAACAAACTCCAGCCACAAGGCGGAACCAACGCAAAAATAAACAAAAATGGCTCCCAGCTTCCTCGGACAGCCAGAGTAAGTACAGCAAGTTAATCCACTCTGGAGCTACATGAAAAACCCCAAATGGCTTACTCATCCATTGTTTTTATAAAAGACAATGCTTGCTTGGGACACGTAAATACCCTGTGACCATCCTTCATTTCTATTCTCAGTCTGGCTGGAAACATCAGTGCAAAAGCGATCTTCCATTGATGTAAAGAGTTTCTTACATTCCTTGAATCAATCGCGTTTCTCTCTTGTCGAATTCGCAAAGTCCGGGAACAAGAAAACATTGTGATTCTTCCAAGAAAGCTTTCCTTTGCTCCTCGCCTCGCGCAACACGAGATCTCTATCGGATGATCTCAGAAATTTGGCTAGAATTGATCGGGCATGTCTCCCACAGCAGATCTGCGAGCCGGGACTCTGTGAGCTCGCTCGATTTCCAGTTTATGGCTGTTATGTCGAGCAGACTCGGGAAGAGCTCATCTAGGAAATTCACCATATCTCTGCCTTCTTCATGCTCAGGAATTCCAACAATCCGTATGTTATTCCTTCGGCTCCTATTTTCCAAATCTTCCAGTTTTTCCCAAAAATTTTCCACGACTATTTTGGTCGCGGGCGGATTAATGGATAATTCCCTTTCCGATGACTCCAGATAATCTATCTGTTTCTCAACATCTGCCACTCTTGTAACCAACTCAGAGAATTTTGTTTCCATTACCGTAATTGATCGATCGTATTTCAGCGAGATCCTCCAAGTCAGCAACAACCTTCGTCAGCATAACCGAGATGTCGGACATTTGACGCTGAATTTCTTCTCCCGTCGCACTTTCCAAATTGAGTCCCCGGTCTGTAGGCCCAGAGGTTTCATCTTGAGCATGTAAGTGTCTTTTAATGTCTCCAGAGCCCGAGGATTTTGACTACTTGCCATGTTTACCTCAAAGAACAAATATGTAACTGGGTGTATCGAATCTCACCGGATTATAACATGAAAATAATAAGTGCGCAGAGCTCGTGATTCACACGTCTGCTTCTCGCGTGGCGTTATGTGATCCCCCAGTAAAGGTGCATCTTAAAAAAATGTCTGTATCGATATTTACGCATTGTATCGATAACACTGGATCGTTGTTTATTGGATCGTTACACCCCTAAGCAGAAGGGACAAATTCTTCGAAGCGTTAGATCTGTGTGACGTCTAAATGTTTATAAGCTGCATGCTGTTTGTTATAGGCATTTAGGTATTCTTTGTGTATCAAATCAGTATAAATGTATATCTAATAATCACACAGTAAAGAGTGTCAAATATTTAAGTCGTTTCATTTTGCATTAAATTACTTTTTTAATATTTTTATATTATAATTTTTTTTTTTTATGTTTAATTGCTGTTGCTGAAAAACTTAAAGCACTGTTTACTCTGTTCTGTATTTAATTACTGGCTCTTGAATAATTCCTTTAAAATCTTGAAGCAATTTTTACAAGAGACACTGAAGGCCATATTGTTTTAATTTAAATTGTTAATATATTAAAAAACAAAAAATGAATTAGTAAAATAAGTGTTTTATTGCATATTTGCCTACCAGTGCAAAACTAAGTTGAAATAAAACTGTTAATGAAGTTTTTTTTCTGCTCGTTTTGCTTTTTACTTAGCATACGAGAAACAGGCTAAATCATTTCATTTATTTATTTTATGCACTTTTTTTAACAGAATGATTATTATTTATTTATTTTGCAGTAATAACAAGGTGCTGTTTAGTTTGTAATGTATTCGTTGCACCCTCTTTTGGACTTAGGATATTTTAAATTTATATATTTGATTTACAATTTTATTGCATTTTTGCATAGATTGAAGTAGAGAACATTTTGTCAGAACCTCTAGTACATTACATGTTATTTGGTTTAGTACCCTTATGTCCTGGTTTTGTTAATCACATAAGCATTTTTTTCTTCAGAATCGTGATCTTTATTCTATGCAAAAAAATTGTGATTCTCAATTTATCCAGAATCGTGCAGCTGTTTTTATATATATATATATTATACACTGAACAAAAATATAAACGCAACATGTAAAGTGTTGGTCCCATGTTTCATGAGCTGAAATAAAAGATCCCAGAAATTTTCCATACGCATTGATTTAGATTAGGGCCTAATGAATTTATTCAATTGGCTGATTTCCTTAAATGAACTGTAACTCAGTAAAATCTTTGAAACTGTTGCATGTTGCATTTATATTTTTGTTCAGTGTGTGTGTGTGTGTGTGTGTGTGTGTGTGTATATATATATATATATATATATATATATATATATATATATATATATATATATATATATATATATCTGTGTGTGTGTGTGTGTGTGTGTGTGTGTGTGTGTGTGTGTGTGTATATACACATATACACACACACATATACATATATATATATATATATATATATATATATATATATATATATATATATATATATATATATATATATATATATATATATGAGATCAAGCTTTTGACATTTACGACAATTGAGGGACTTGTACACAACTATTGCACAATGTGCAAACATTCATTGATACTCAAGAAGACAACACACTACTATATGCATACTATAATTTAAGTAAATATCTGAAATGTAAATTCTGAAGAGCAGTACTACATAAAAAAAAAAATTTATCTCTTAGATTTGTATAAATTATGAAAGGAGTGTGAACATTTATGAGACAAAAGGGAATGCAAACTTATCTTCTCAACTATATACTGTATAATGTTTATTAAACCTCCAATTAATGGGTTATCAGCTGTCTTCCTTTTCTTCGGCTTTCTATCTTGTTTCTGAACGGCAATCTAAATCGAGCAATTCTGTGATTTGGCGACTAAAACAGCCATTTGGCTCCTTAATGTTTCAGTTTAGGAGCCAATGGCTCATAAGTAATTTTTTTAGTCTGGGGCCCTGATGTATGAAGAATAAGATTAACAAGATTAATTGTGGTAGTAATTCTGGCTCGCTGTACAGTTAGACATGGATAGGACAAAGATACTACAAACATATGTAAAAACAAATGAAACAACAAATATAGATGTGAATAAAAATCTGAGTATACATGATGCAACGTGAGTCACGAAAGTTAAATGTGTGTTGAGTGATGGGCAGAGATTGAGCGATTATGTGCACTTTTAGTTTCACTTTCCAACATGTGCTCAACACTCCAGGTGCTTTCAATGTCTCATCAGTCACTCATCCAAGCGTTGTTTTGTGAGAACTCCGATATGTTTGTCACAATACCACTAATAACAGTTTAACCTTCAAAAACGGCACTGCGTCTTCATGCAGTTGCTTAATAATTAGTGATTTGTGTTACTGTAAACAAATCATAGGCTACTAATGAGTTCTCACTGGATGGGCATGTGTACTCGAGTACCTGAGTACTCGGAAGTGGCAGCAATGATCGATCATGAAAATGATGATCGATAATGAAAATACTTGACATGAATTTTCACTGAATTCGAAATTCAGTGACAAATACCTGACAACTATACACAAACGTGTCAGTGTTTATTTTGAGATTGATTACATTGGGATTTGGCACCTTGATTGTCAACAGAGACATCTCATAGCAACCAAACTGATAAACGATGCTGCAATATTAGCATCTGTTCTACAGGTTTACGATAATCTAAAGAAAAGTTTAATACACCGTGTTTTGAACATCTGTCTCTGCACACGTTTACTAAACAAGTTTTTTGTCATATAATGTCGAAACTTTGACTCAATGTATATAATTTAATAAAAGTGAAGGTTTATCATTGACTGTAAATCTCCCTCGGTGCCGACGTCACACACCTGCATTTCAGCTAAATCAGAGCTGAAGATTTCGGCACGAGTTGTAAGTCTAACATAAAGTGGTGTTCCATTGCAGTTTTCCCAGTATGAAGTTTAAAATTCTGAGTTAAATGGGAGGAAGCATGAATCATCACAGCAACAAAATCCAACAGAGCACAGCATGACTTTCTGTCCGGGCAAAGACAGCGCTCGACAAACTCTAGAGAAGTGCGCATACACACACACACAAGGCGAAATCTGTCATTCAAACATCTACATGAAGCAGAGCTGAATTTAACAGATAGCAGGGTCTTCAAAACTATTTTCAACTTAACACAGCGTTTTAAAAACGCGATGGTTATGGTGTCTCTAGTCATGCTAACCGCAGTTTGCAGATACATGGTTCAGAAACGGAGATGTGCACCTATTAAGCTTATTATGGTAACCTGAAGGAAGAACAGAGACGTGCATTCTGAGCATTGTCTCAATGAATTGGCCAGTGAGTCTTCACATAATGATAATATCATACATTATATTTTGATTATACCCTCTTTTGTACTTATTTTAACAGACTACATTATAACAGCCTATAATAATGAATAGACACTGGAACAGTGACACGCAATGCAGCAGCCAAAAACGTATAACATATATGCAGGGTTGGGGAGTAACAGAATACATGTAACGGGATTACGTATTTAAAATACAAAATATAAGTAACTGTATTCCACTACAGTTACAATTTAAATCATTGGTAATTAGAATACAGTTACATTCAAAAAGTATTTTGATTACTGAAGAGATTACTTTGCATTTTATTGTCATTTGTTTCATTTAATATTTAGTCCTTTCAGTTGGAAAACATTTATACATATAAATGATGTGATCCAAAGTGCATTTGAACAGCAGTGAAACACTTTCTTATGATGTGTTACATTCATACGAGCAGACAGAGAAGTAAGTTTGAAGTAAGTTTGGAGCAGAAGAAATAAAAATAAACCTTGTGTAAATTGTCAGCTTTACACTAAGATAAAATGCTATTTCTAGCCATTTTACATGCACGTTACCAGGCACGATCATATTTTTTTAAGAAAATTCATGTTGGATCATAATTTCTTTTTTTTGTAGTAAGACCTTTGATATTAGGACAAAAATCGTATTCTTGATGATAATTTTTGTATTGTTTTCCTGTAGAAATACAAAAAAAAAATTTGATTTCTCTTGTTTTAGAAACAACACTGCATAAGATATTTAGGTTTTTCAGAAAATGTATTTTTAACGTGTATTTTGTCTTACTGTACTGGCAGAGTTTTTATAGTCTAAACAAGTGAAAAAATCTACCAGTGCTGAAGAAGTAATCCAGAGTATTTAGAATACGTTACTGACCTTGAGTAATCTAACGGAATACGTTACAAATTACATTTTACAGCATGTATTCTGTAATCTGTAGTGGAATACATTTCAGAAGTAACCCTCGCAACCCTGCATATATGTACATGTCTATGTGCCCCCACCCCCATGTGTGCACACTGCACACATACACACCAAATGACATTCACGCCCATTCTATTCTCTGCTATTGCGTCATCATAAACATTGCTTTTTAAAGTTGGAGAATCATTCCGTTATTGCAAACCCTTGTGATCAGTGTTGCGGGTAATGTGATAAAAGTAACGCGTTACGTAATCAGATTACTTTTTTCGAGAAACGAGTAATGCAATATTTTTTTATTTTAGACCACAATATTTGAGTTACTTTTTAAATAAAGTAACGCGTTGCTTTTGTACACCTCTACTGTCCCTGTATTGCAATTACAGTAAAAGTATGCAAACTTCGGGGAGGAGATGTAGTGCATGATTGGCATTGTAGTTCTACAGAGTGTGAGGCCAGAGACTGTTTAGCAGAGAGAGATGAGACACTTCTATTTAAATGAATGGGGGAAATTGGAACGCCCAACCAAGTAGCTCTAGCACCCAACAGATGTTGAAAGGAAGTCCCGCCTTGCAAGTAAAAGAGCCAATCACCGTTTAGATATAGACATCGCCTGTCAGTCAGCTCACTAACACGCATGTGCATTTCATGTTTTAGAGTAATATGAGGTCAACATTCGGTTGTGAAACGAGGTTGATTCATGTGTAAATACACACTGCATTAAAAATTAGTAAACGCGTTTGGCAGAGGGATTATAAGATGAGTCTTCCTCTGGCACTGACATGATACACAGGGTGAAATACTCGCTCAATTCACTGACTTATGCAGCTGAACTGCTCCGTGTTACAGCTCCCTGTAACTGGTTTTCAAGTACAAGGACATGCATCAAGTGACATTATTTTGTTGTTGATGTCAACAACAAAATCTACAGGACGTTTTCTCTCCCCCCCTTTTAAAAATTGAAGAGCATATTTACTTATATGAGCCCATTATTATCCGGTTTGTTTCCTAATTTCAAACATAATTCAAACAGAACATACATATTACACAGGAAAGGCTCCTCATTGCCATGGTTAGGTCAGTGTAGCTAGTCATAAATAATAGTAATAATAATAAACAATTATAGCATTTATGAAAAAATAAATACTAGCTGAAAAACATCTTGAAACTTTAACTACAACTGCCCCTGTTGATATGAAATGAGGTCTAATAGATTCTACCTTTAGATTATTTCATATGAAACTATAACATTTTGTCAAAATATAACAGTTACTTTTACTCATGTAAATCGTGGAACAATTTGTAAAAGTGATGATGTATAATGACATTTTTTTTTTTAGCGCATAGCAGTGTTGCTCTTTTCCTCCTCAGTGCTGTTTGGCATGTCAGGGCTGCCTTCTGTTTGAGAGGTTCGACTTGACTTCCTCCGTAACGCTTTAAACTAGAAGAATTTCCCTAGAATTGAAATTGGTCACATCAGTTTTGAGGTCTGCGCTCCGCAATATCGAGGGAAGCCCGGTTGTTGCACATGTGCATTAGAGAGCAGAGTATATCATGATCGCGAGCTGGTTCCATTACACTCGTGTGAAAGTGCAGATGAGAAGCCTTTAGCTGATTGCAAGATTATCATCAAATCTGCCTCAGCAGTCCTAAATAGGTCATCACTTGTGCGGCCGCCGAAATATCTTCAATGGGAGAACCATGGCATTGTTCTTTCCCTGCTGTCCATGACCCAGTCCGAATAGACCTGCAACCCACCAGTTGAGAAACACTGCTTTAACTCACACACACACACACACACACAAACACACACACTTATGTCAGACTATGGTCTCTCTGACATTTTCTCCGCTGCATGTGTGTTTGTTGCGCAAGTTGACGAGTCTGACAGGCAGTCGAGGAGGAAAAGAGATGCGCACGCACAGGTGAGATTCTCCGTCCGGTTGCATTTTTTTCTCAATACCGTAGATAAGCAAATGTACATGGTATGATAACCATCTGAAATCAGTCTAGAAACTGTGGGGTTGAAGGTAATGAGTTTTGATTCATTGCAGGCACAACGGCTATTTCTCTGTTTCATGTTTATTGTAGTTAGAATGTTTGCTGTCTTTGATCATACAGAAGCATTGGATGATCTGTGATCTTTTGGATCAAAGAGTAACTGTCTACTGTAAAGCTCTGGTAATGTCACTGTTATGTCTCTGGAGTCATTGTCCACCCCACCCTGCCTACAGCTTTTGTTCTTAGCAATGGAATTTCTATGAGTGACTGGGTGGCACCAACAGCAGCTGTGATCAAAGTCTGTGAGTGAATTTGCCCCTGCATCACCCCTCCCATCGCATTTCAACCTGACATTTAGGTTTCATTACTAGAACAGCTAAATTTAAATTAATTTGGCTCTACCAACAAGCCCTTATAAATAAATATTAAACTAAGGAGAGGTTTTGTCATTTATAGGCCTAAACTGTCCTTTTTCCTAAAAAGTTTTTGTGGTCTTATTGCAACTTTTTTAATAAGGCCTGTGTTGATACAGTCATATACAGTTTATTATTATTATTCTGTCTAAATAAGCAGAAACTCTGAAACTGATGCTTCTCAGTGTAGTCAGAGCCTCTTTTTTTGGACAAAAATGAAACTGCGCAAGAGACATTGAAACTGACCTCACAGGTTCAGTCTCTTCCACGCATTTGGGGCAGTTTCAGTTTGGATCCAGTTATTATATTGTAATAGATTGGAATTAGAGGTTTTGTCGATACGATAACTAAGTGGGTGGAAAAAGGCCAATAACCAGTTAATCGGCCAGTAGTTTTTAAGATAGATTTTTACTGTGATCTTTACTGTGACAGACACAGGCATAAAGCGAGAAAATAAATTATTTGGTGCATAACGCTGGACTTTTAACTACAAACAAGCCCGCAATTCACCGAGGTAATATCATCAGTATAATCATCTGCAATGTCCTATAGAATCACTATGAAGTAAACATCGTCATATTGGCTAATATATATTGTATGAGCAGTAATCCATCAACAGTTTATCACCATTCATGAAGAGTAGCTCATCAGTGATCGCTTGTCATAATTGTCTGGTAATCCGGACTTTTTCCTTTTCTCTTGGAACACCTTCAAAATCAACATGAACATTAATTTGAAATTATGATTAACTTGTCTTGACAACAACACCTCTCTGGAGCCTCTTACTGTAGCAAATTGGACCCCTACCCCAAACCCTGAAAATAAAGATCAGATCTGCACAAATCATATGTTATATTTTTATGCTAAACGGCAAATTGAGACAAAAGGTGCGAAGTTTCCATCCATCTCTTTATAACATTTGTTCTAACCATTTAAACAGCTAATGTTAGCATCCTCTCCACCTTGCAGTTTTCTAATGCAGCAATTTGTTATTAACAAGTTGATTGTCAAATCATCTACTATGAAATGTTTGTCTTAAAGGACTGATTTATTGTACCATGACTATATGTAATGGTAATGTGTACTGTTGTAACGAGGACTCGGATGAACTGGGATTAAGATCATGTGCGGTTTAATAAACAACCGAAGAATCAGAGTACAAACAGGCGTGGGTCAAAATACCAGGAACAACAACAGCAATGAAGACAGGGCAATAATCATGGTCAGTAACAGGCAAATGGTCAGGGCAGGCAGCAGACAGATAACAACAATAGTAATCGTGGGCAGTAACAGGCAAAAAATAAACTGTTATTTGTTATGAAAAAATAAAGCCCGTGCAAGACAATGTGTGAGCGATGTTCACAAAGATAGATGCAGACTGCTGATAACCACATTAAATTAAAATATTTAAGAAGCTTCTTGAGCTCAAACAAGATTTTGTGCTCTGTCTGTAATTATAATCCAGAAATATAACTGTCTTTTCATGTGGGCTTATAAGGAACGGTGCTTTCGAAATGCCTGTTTCCTCAAAGCTTAAAAGCAACATCAACATCAATAACAAACATGCTCTACATTGTAAAATAGAGGGTTTTTGTATTCATGAAAAAAATATGTTTATCTTGACAATAAATTATTGAGGTTTATTTTCCATTGACCCCTATTGTTCCTAATAAGCCCACTGAGCAAAAAACCCATTGAACCTCATATTAAAAAATTGTTAATAGAATTCATTGTCAACTCTACATACTTAATCTATTTTCATTGCAGGGAGAAAACGAAGAAAAAATTATAAGGAATGTCAGATTCAGAAATTAAATATTTCATTTACTGGTTATGCTTGGTCTAAATTAAAAAAAAAAAAAAAAAAAAAAAGAATATTAAAATGTAGGTGTTTATTTAGTAAAATAAAATACAAATACATTCACATTTTAAAAGCATAGTGGGCTTATTAAGAACACACGTGGGCTTTAATGGAACACGTGTTCCTTATAAGCGTACTCCAGACTTTTCACATTTGCAATTAAATAAAGTAACTTTATTTTGTCAGTTTATGACAAAACATAGCGTGTGAGTGTTTAGATGAGAGATTAATCTTTTATTTAATACTGGCTTTTTTGGGGGCCTGGATAGCTCAGTGGTAAAAGACACTGGCTACCACCCCTGGAGTTTGCTAGTTCGAATCCCAGGGCGTGGTGAGTGACTCCAGCCAGATCTCCTAAGCAACCAAATTGGCCCGGTTGCTAGGGAGGGTAGAGTCACATAACCTCCTCGTGGTCGCTATAATGTGGTTCGTTCTCAGTGGAGCGCGTGGTGAGTTGAGCGTGGTTGCCGCGGTGGATGGCGTGAAGCCTCCACACGCGCTATGTCTCCGTGGCAACGTACTCAACAAGCCACATGATAAGATGCGCGGGTTGACGATCTCAGACACGGAGGCAACTGGGATTCGTCCTCCGCCACCCGGACTGAGGCAAATCACTACACGACCGTGAGGGCTTAAAAGCACATTGGAAATTGGGCATTTCAAATTGGGTGAAAAATAAAAAAAATAAAAATAAATACTGGCTTTATTGGAAGGCTGTTATTATTTCTATAAGAAAACATGTCAAACTTAGATTAGGATGGGCTTAATTGGGTCACTTCCCTGAATACCTGGAATTTTGCAATACAGTTTTTCAGTCATGTATAAGTCATGGAAAATTTTGAAAATACTTAAATGTCCTGGAAAATAATTATTTGTCCTGGAAAATATTTTAGTGAACAAATTCCTGTCACATACATTCTCTGCTCATCTGCTGTCATCTCTGCTTCAATTTGACGAAACAGTTTAAGTATTGATATAGCACAAAATACTATTTTTTTTTATTTCAACATTGCTGTTGTGTTAACCACAAAAACATTTGAGTAATAAACTTCAGACAATGATGACAGTCGAACCACTGATTTAAAAAATAAAAATTCCCTGAGTTGGTTGCTTGGTGATTTGGCCGTAATATCTCGGGATGTGAATACATTTTCAATAATTCAACGATTGGAGGTTGCTTATACTGCGGTTACCAAAAGAAAACACGGACGGAATCATGGAATCTAGTCTAAAAATGGCATTCGCTATAAAATGCAGAATGTCATGGAATGACATATTTGGATAAATTAATGTTTGAATGCACAAATAATAAAATTGAGATATGTCCTAGTGTGATAATTAAACTGCAAAAGTTTGTGATGTATGTAAATAAATATATAATCTGCACGTGCTTCAAAATGAATGTGTGATGCCGGCCACTCACACACCGAAAACACCTCGTCATGATTATCACACGCGCTCTTGTGTGTGTGAGAAGACAGAGAGCAGAACACTCTGAAGCGTGCAGCACATACAGACTCTGTATTAATTAAATCAAATTGCATTAATAATCACACTGGACCATGTAGCAAACTACTTAACTGGAGGTAAGAAAATTTCATCGGGGTTCATATGTTATCGACAGGGGCGTAGCTACATGGTCAGTGCCACCCCTGATTGAAGCTTGGCCTCCCCTCTGGCCACCCCTGTTGTGCAAAGCACTTTTGACAACACTGACAGACAGGTGACTTTTATTCACCGCTCTATGATGCAAACAGTCTGCGCTATTCAGGCTGAACAGCTACGAACCGCCCACACGGCACAAACCTCTGTGTGTAGAGTGTGACGTCATATCACGACTGTTGCAGTGTATGGGATCAAAATCCCACCAAATGTATTGTGGTCACGGATCCAAAAATAATAAGCGCAGATCAAAAAAATAACAAGCATGAATCAAAAATGTATAAACACATTTAAAATATGCTGCAAAAAAGGTTTCCAAGTTCTGCGCTTGGTTTTCCAAAACTTGTGAGTAGAGTTTCATGTAAATCGGGGGCGTTTGCGTCCCCATTGGTCCACTAGTTCTTGATCGACAGCTCCACCTCTAGTCAATCATTCGAAGAGGGGAGGTGACGTCACTCCAGTGCAACTCCGGCGGCTGCTGCACAATATTATATTATATGTGGTTGATAGATACGCTGCTTGTGTCTGTTTTGAGTATTTACTTCCAGCTCTAGGAAACAATGTGTTGTCAGAGTTGGCTGTTATCATAGTCTGTTAACACATGTATCGAGTCAGCTGAATTTAGTTATTAGAGTCTTTAGTTTAGGCATTATTTAAGACTTCCTTGTTTGTAGGTTATTGGCTGCATATCTTAAAAAAAAAAAAAAAAAAAACAAGGCTGGGTTGGTGTGGATGTTTGATGCATGTTTTTACTAGCTGTACCAACGTAGTCGCGAGTTCAGAACCCAACTTGATCCGCTTTTCCACGAAATAAAATCCAGATCCCGACACCAAGGCCTATTACAATACTGATGAATATAGAAATGCTTACATATAACTGGACATTTTTATTTTATATATTTTTTTTTATATCAAAAATCTTAAAGGTTTATTAAAGGTTATTATTTCTGACACCTACATGCACACTTTGGAGTTGATTGTATGCCTGTAAGTCATTTGCTTCAAATATTTCTGAAGTTGTATACTCTGTTATGGAAATGTTTGTAAATATTTTGGATAAGTATGCTCCAATGTTGCCTGTATCTTTAGAGGTGGTCCCTAAATTTGCGACTATTTGTGAATCAAGAACGTCCAACGTCAAGCTAACTTTATTGCATTATTTATTGATGTGGGTACGCTTGGTCACTTGTTTCTGATTTAACTGCAGTATCGTAGTAAAAGAAACTACATGTAGCCGTGCCAACAATGCCAACGTCAGTACATAACGGCACATTCAGCAACATGGAAAAGCGAATCAAGTTGGGTTCTGAACTCACGACTACATTGGTACAGCTAGTAAAAACATGCATCAAACATCCACGCCAACCCAGCCTTGTGTTTTTTTAGATATGCAGCCAATACATTTTTTCCTTCTTTTGTATGGCATTGGAAATAAATTGATAACTTTAAATTCCTTGTGAACATTTGTGATCTATAAATTCTGTAGAATTTACAGAATTTATGTCTGTAGAATTTGCTTTTGGTACAGCATGTCACCGTCAGTAGTGAATTTTTTTGCCACCCCATTAAAATCACTGGGTCTTAACTGGCCACCCTTGAAAAAAAGTTCTGGCTACACCCCTGGTTTTCGACAATGTCCTGTCCGGTGCATTCTCTGTCAGCATTTTTCTTACAAACAAGTGTCATTCAACCCTCCCTCAGAACAACTTCACTCACTCAAACTTCGCTGCTGTTTCTGTGTCACGCACACACTTTGTTGAGAACGCGCGAGAGGGAGGCTCCTGGTTTTCGCCGTCATGACTTCATATAAGAAATAAAATGGTCAGATATAAAACAGCTTTGAATCGTTGTTAAAAATAGCTATTGGTAAGTTGCAGTTACTGCGTTACTGACGTGATATTTGCAGTGAAATCGTGACATTCATCTTAAAAACTCATTGCCAGTATATCGGACCGCTTGTATGTATAATCATAAAACCCTGCTGATACAGTGCAGACATTAGAAAATGTTCAGTTTAGACAAGTTTTTCTCGGGAAATTAACTGTAATCAGAATGGACATGACTTTTTGGCAGACTGCTCTCTGTAAAGACTGTTAATTTAAATGCACAATGCAGAAATAATACTAGCCACACGATGAAGAGGGGTCGGCACTTATAAGAACACGTAATATTCATTGTCATTTTCACATTAATGTGTAAAAACCAGTGTGACAGTTGTAAAAAAAAAAAAAAAAAAAAAAAAAACCAGCACTTACATGTAAGCACGTTGAGAGGAAAACCCATCCAAAACTCTTTAAAAACTGCAAACGTTGACCTCTGAGATAATGGTATGATATCTGTTAATGCAGCATAACACCTTGTCCTAACCAGATGCAACGTGATAAGATTCCAGTGACAAGCAATCTGTCTGTCCACACCAGGCGTGACGCCGTGATATTCATATCACCGCAATATTCATTCACTAAAATGAGGATAATTGACAATAAATTGTTTCTTACATAAGCACCATAACGCTTTCTATGGCAAGCCCAGAGGGGATAAATACACAATCACACACATACACAGGGAAGAATTACTTTATAAATCGCATCCTTATTCAGTCTGTTACGATTGTTTATGTTCACGTAGTCCTCCTGTTGTTATTTCACCGATCTCCACGTGACAGGGAAGTAGAGAGAAAGTCAGAATGAGCCAGTATGTCTCCCCACTGCCATTCTGATCCAGTGTGTGTGTGTGTATAGAGCTCCAGTTGAAGAGAGGAAGGCCTCAAGCACAAAATTTGGTAGGTGTGTGACACCCTCGGCCAAAATCAGGTTGTTCAGAACCGGCTAATGAGATGCCGGCTTTAATATATTGTAAAAAGTATAATTGGTCACACTTTACATTAGGTGGCCTTCACTACTATGTACTAATATTAAATACATATGAGACTGTGTATTTACTGTGTAACTACATGTTGTTCTGCAAAATTCCCACATTTACTGCTACTGAGGTTGAGGTATGGGTAGGTTTAGGAGTAAGGGTAGGGTTAGGGTTAGGGGTTAGAGTTAGGTTTTGGGGTAAGGGATGGGTTGGGGGTAAAGTTAACATCTTTGCTCTATACATTTTCCTGCTTTTTTGTACTTAGCCGATCACATGCCCTTTCAGGCTGCAAGGTCACAGTTTAGGTAAAATATGATTTATTTTGCTGAGCACTACGGATTCCGTGTGATATATGACTCACATATATCAAGAAGTTTTCTTAGGGTGACTCTATTAGACCTGAACAAAATTTGCAGTTTTATAAAAATGTCTAAATATCTGATGTTTTTTTACAACTTCACACACAGTCATGAGGATCTAAAGGGATCCTCTCTGGTTTTCTTGTCACATGACGTCAAAATGTTTACTTGTGTGTTGGTTGCACCACCTTACTTTAATTTGGTGGACAAAAGTTTTTCAAGTACAAATAATATTTTAAAACAAAATTGTTTCACTGATTATTTTTTTAATTCATTATAATAATAATAGATCATTCCACCTACTTATGCCAACATTTCTTTTTTCAATATTTTCAGCTTTTAATGAGACTAATTAATTGATCAAATAATGTGTTTATTTACTTTTTTTTTTTTTTTTTTTACTGTCTCCAGGCTGTTACAACACTTAGACATTTTTTACTTATATCAAATATCAGTAATATCAAAATGATATGTTTGTTTGCATTTTTAATGTATTTTTGAATAACTTGATAGATCTGGACAAAAAAAAAAAAGTTAGCTTCACATCATTGACCCAATTGCTTTATACAAAAGGTCAGATTTCCTTGCTTTCATTGAAGCACACAAGAATTCACCCAAAAATGAAGATTCTCTCATCATTTACTCTCAAGATTCCCTCATGCCATCGCAGATGTGTATGACTTTCTTTCTTGTGCTGAACAGAAACAAAGATTGTTATAGGAATATTTCAGCTTTGTAGGTCCACACAATGCAACCAGAACTTTGAAGCTCCAAAAAGCACAAAAAGGCAGAATAAAAGTAATCCATATGACTCCAGTGGTTTAATCCATGTCTTTGGAAGTGATATGATGAGTGTGGGTAAGAAACAGGTCAATATTTAAATCCTTTTTTTAATATAAATTCTCCTCCCTGCCCAGTAGATTGCGATACACATGAAAAATGCAAATCACAAAAAAACAAAAGAAGAATGTTAAAGTGGAGATTTATAGTTTATAAAGGACTTTAATATTGATCTGTTTCTCACCCACACCTATCATATCACTTCTGAAGACATGGATTAAACCACTGGAGTCGTATGGATTACTTTATGCTGCCTTTATGTGCATTTTGGACCTTCAAAGTTCTGGTCACCATTCACCAGTGTTTCCCATTAATTACCTAGACTGCGGCCCACCACAGTCTAATTTGTCCCACCACAGTTTCATAATTTACCGAAAATGTGTGTGAAAATATGTGCTGTTCGCGCACATGCTCACACACACATTGGAACCAATTATCTAACGTTAACATATGACCAGTGGCTCTGACAACGTAACTATTTCAGCATCTGAGGAGCAAGTTCAATACAGGTAACCACTTTTGCTTCATTTCTTTGATGGCTCACATGGCTCGACATTTACGATTGTCCGCTTGTCCGGGATAAGTGGATTTTTGAAGGGGCAAGTGAAAGAGAATTTTACTTGCCTGACTGGACAAGCAGACTGATTAAAACGTCAATAACAAAAAAAAATAACCATCTATATTTGTCATAGCCTAGGCCTGTGTCACTTATTAGAAAGTTAATATTCTTATTCTGCTGTTGAAAGTAATCAAGAGCACGTAATTTTATAATTCGCTAACGATCTAGTAACAGCTGCTCCCTGTCAGGTGGCGTATGTGCATGTGCTGAACATGCGCGTTTGTTCCGAAAATATTCGTGATAATGTGCACCTGAACGGTCAAATACATTTCAAAAATGCCTGTCTTGGTCTGAGGTCCACCCACCACAGTCTCACAAAATCCTTTCGGAAACACTGTTCACTATCATTGTATGGATCTACAGAGCTGAGATATTTTTCTAAAAATCTTCAGTTGTGTTCTGCAGAAGAAAGAAAGTCAGACACATCTGGGATGGCATGAGAGTAAGTAAATGATGAGAGAATTTTCACTTATCACGTGAACTATCCCTTTAAGAAACATTCTAAAATCATGCTTTGAAGGCAATTTGCAGTGTGTAATGATGTCAGATTCATTGCATTCTCTGTTTACCAACTTTATTTAGTTTTATTCTCACTGTCTGGTGATAGTTTACATGTTGTGGAAGACAACATACTGTCATACTGACAGATGATAGAAAAGAGAAAGAGACTGCATTATTGTTTCAATGGAAAATGCTTTTATTTTCTCCTTCTATATCTGCACGTACGAATCCCTAGGGCAGGGATAAAATCTTTCCGCAGATGTCAGAGTGAATTAGCTCATGTTAGGGCAGAGCAGGAACACAGAATCTGTCCGGCCGTCTCTCTGTCCCACCATCAAATCCATTTCTTAAGGATGTTTGAGAGTTAGCTTTCGAATAAGTTTTGAATAAGTGAGTGGTGGGTGGATCCTTTATATAAAGTGCTCTGATTTATGATGTAGCTTTTGCATTTTAATCCTCATTTGATTGCAGCGGGTAGGAGCCGGGAAACCATGCTGGTGGAGCATGTTTTAATTACAGTAACCGCTCCGAGGGAGGACTGTTCTTGGAAAACAAAGCCGTGGGGTTTTATTTGTCAAGGGAATTCACTGGATTATTCTAATAAAAACAATGGATGTGTTAATGCCCTTTGTGTTGGTGTGAGAGGCTGATAAGTGTTTTTCTCTCTCCATAGGGGTCGTTCTTATGGAGATCTCAGATGTCCAGCGGAAAGTCAATCTAGAACTGGAGGAGAATGTGAGTTTATGTGTGTGTGTGTGTGTGTGTGTGTTTTCCGTCTGTAAACATGCCCTTAGGTTGACTGCACACATGTTCAAACACACCCAAAAAAGTCATCATCTGCAGTTGGATCCCATAATCATATCAAACATCTCATTGTCCATAAACTTTATGGATGCAGCTCTATTTCCTGTTTACTTTCATGCAGTTATATTTAAATACACGGAGAACAACTAGAGGAATAAGGTGGACAAATCTATTTTGTGTTAGATTGTAGTTTTTTGTGAGCAGGTTTGAACATGCCCGCTCATGCACCTGAGCCCAGCACCTGTGATGACATGGTCGTTCCTGCTAATACAACGCTCGCATGCTCGATCATCTGCCAGAGAATATGTAACAGAAGTTTTAAAGATTTTTTTCTTTATAAGAACTGCAGAAAACTCTTTATAACACCCTTCATTCATAAAGATTTACACATTGATGGTGCCTCATGGGTCTTTTTACACACCTGAAGTATTCCCAACAGTGGTTCCCTATCTACGGAAGAACACGATAGAACCTGTCCCTCCAGCCGAGATGAAGAAAGGATTTTACAGCCCCTACTTCATCGTACCGAAAAAAGGCGGTGGGTTTCAGCCAATCTTGGACCTGCGAGTACTGAACCGGGCTTTACACAGACTCACGTTCAAGAAGCTGACGCAAAGACGCATTCTGGCGAGCGTTCTGCGTCAAGATTGGTTCGCGGCAGTAGACCTGAAGGATGCGTACTTCCACGTCTCGATCCTTCCTCGACACAGACCCTTCCTGCGGTTCGCGTTCGAGGGTCAGGCGTATCAGTACAAAGTCCTCCCTTTCGGCCTGTCCCTGTCTCCTCGCGTCTTTACGAAGATCGCAGAGGCTGCCCTTGCCCCGCTAAGGGAGGTGGGCATCCGCATTCTCAACTGTCTTGAGGACTGGCTAATCCTAGCTCACTCTCGAGACGTGTTGTGCGCACACAGGGACCTGGTGCCCTCACACCTCAGCCGACTAGGGCTTCGGGTCAACTGGGAAAAGAGCAAGCTCCTCCCGGTTCAGAGCATCTCTTTTCTCGGTTTGGAGTTGGACTCAGTCTCCTTGACGGCGCGCCTTACGAATGAGCGCACCCAGTCGGTGCTGGCCTGTTTGAAGGCGTTCAAGAGGCTCCTGGGGCATATGGCATCCTCGGCGGTGGCCACCCCGCTCGGGTTGATGCATATGAGGCCGCTTCAGCACTGGCTCCAAACTCGAGTCCCGAGACGGGCATGGCGCCACGGGACACACCGCGTGACCATTACGTTGGTCTGTCACCGTCTTTTCAGCCCTTGGACCGACCTCTCATTTCTACGAGCAGGTGTTCCTCTAGAACTGGTCTCCAGGCGTGTCGTGGTCATGACAGACGCCTCCAAAACAGGCTGGGGCACTGTTTGCAATGGGCACGCAGCCGCCGGCCTCTGGACGGGCCCACGACTGCATTGGCACATCAACTGCCTCGAGTTATTGGCAATTCTGCTCACCCTGCGGAGGTTCCAGCCGTTGATCCAGGACAAGCACATGTTAGTTTGGACGGACAGCACGGCAGCGGTAGCATATGTCAACCGCCAAGGCAGTCTGCGCTCTCGTTGTATGTCACAACTCGCCTGCCGTCTCCTCCTCCGGAGTCAGCAGCACTTCAAGTCGCTGTGAGCCACTCACATACCGGGCAACCTCAACACTACAGCAGATGCACTGTCACGGCAGGTTTCCCTCAGGGGAGAGTGGAGACTCCACCCTCAGGTGGTCCAGCTGATTTGGAGTCAATTCGGACGGGCACAGGTGGACCTGTTTGCCTCCCAAGAATCCTCCCACTGCCCGCTCTGGTTCGCCCTCACCGAGGCTCCCCTTGTCATAGACGTGCTGGCACACAGCTGGCCCCCTGGCCTGCGCAAATATGCGTTTCCCCCAGTGAGCCTGCTTGCACATACCCTGTGCAAGGTCAGGGAGGATGAGGAGCAGGTCATCCTAGTAGCACCCTACTGGCCCACCCAGATGAGGTTCTCAGACCTCACGCTCCTCGCGACAGCCCCCATCTGGCGAATTCCCCTGAGGAAGGACCTTCTTTCTCAGGGACGGGGCACCCTCTGGCACTCATGCCCAGACCTCTGGAATCTCCATGTCTGGTCCCTGGACGGGACGCGGAAGACCTAAGCGGTCTACCACCCACGGTGGTAGACATAATCACTCAGGCTAGGGCCCCCTCTACGAGGCGCCTGTATGCCTTTTAAGTGGTGTCTATTCGCTAAGTGGTGTTCTTCCCGATGCGAAGACCCCCAGAGATGCGCAGTCGGATCAGTGCTTTCCTTCCTGCAGGAGAGGTTGGAAGGGAGGCTGTCCCTTTCCACCTTGAAGGTGTACGTTGCCACCATAGCAGCACACCACGACGCAGTCGATGGTAAGTCCTTAGGGAAGCACGACCTGATCATCAGGTTCCTAAGAGGCGCCAGGAGGCTGAATCCCTCCAGACCGCGCCTCGTTCCCTCATGGGATCTCTCCGTAGTTCTTCAGGGTCTACAGAGAGCCCCCTTTGAGCCTTTGCAGTCAGCCGAGCTTAAGGCACTCTCCTTGAAGACTGCCCTCCTGACTGCGCTCACTTCCATCAAGAGGGTAGGTGACCTGCAAGTGTTCTCTGTCAGCGAAACGTGCCTGGAGTTCGGTCCGGGTTACTCTCACGTGATCCTGAGACCCTGACCGGGCTATGTGCCCAAGGTTCCCACCACCCCTTTTAGGGACCAGGTGGTGAACCTGCAAGCGCTGCCCCAGGAGGAGGCAGACCCAGCCCTGTCGTTGCTGTGGCCGGTGCGCGCTTTACGCATCTATTTGGATCGCACACAGAGCTTTAGAATCTCTGAGCAGCTCCTTGTCTGCTTTGGTGCACAGCGGAAAGGAAGCACTGTCTCCAAGCAGAGGATCGCCCACTGGCTCGTTGATGCAATAACTGTGGCATATCTCGCCCAGAACATGCTGCCCCCGGTAGGGCTACGAGGCCATTCTACCAAAGGTGTAGCGGCTTCCTGGGCCCTGGCCAGAGGTGCCTCTCTAATAGACATTTGCAGAGCAGCGGGCTGGGCAACACCCAACACCTTTGCAAGGTTCTACAACCTCCGGGTGGAACGGTTTCGTCCCAGGTAGTGGCACGCAACACAAGCGCATCAGCCCGGGATAGCCGGCCGGGTGTATCGCTTGCACATAGCGCCTTCCACCTCCCTTGGAGCTGAAGACATGCGCTGTTAATTCCCAGTAGTGTTCACAAACTTTGTTCCCTGGTTGACTTCCTCCGAGCCCTGTGACAGTCGAGTTTTCGGAGAGACTCGCTGCCAGCCCAGTACACGCGCTAACTAAGAGCCCTGTTCTGGGGTAGGTGCTCCGCATGTGGCAGTTCCCTGTAAGGCTAACCCCATGTGATATATATCTTCCGCTATTTCGTTTCCCTGCTGGCAAACTGTGTCTTCCTTGGGCAGAGCCCCTCTGCCCCAGTCTCCATGTTTGTAGTAACTCCTCCCCCATTGGGCAGGATCTACCTTGAAGGCTCTCCACATGGTTGGAAAGACCATGTGACGTATTCTTCCACTTAAATATCCCCCCCCCCCTTTGGGCGAAGTGTGGTCTCCGCGGAGTCTTCCCCTTGGGAGGGACACCCCCCGACTAGACCTGGCGGCCCAGTCGGATAATCCCCCTTCTTTTTTAGGGAGTGGAAAAAGAGAAGGGGAAAAGAGGCCACGACTGGGTTAAGCCTGTCTCTATCTTTGGGTAGTCGACTTGTCCCCAAAAAGGGCCGTTCGACATTCATAACTATGTTGGGGGAGGTTACGTGTCGACCTGGTGTGCTGGCTATGAGGCACACAGCAGTCTGCCCACCACACACCGCCAGTTCACGTAACACAGTTCAGCTAGTTGTGGCGTTTCGTATAGGGACCCTTAGTGTCTCTACATCGACACAACGTCGAGTGAGTGACAGATAGGGAACGTCATGGTTACTGGCGTAACCTCCGTTCCCTGATGGAGGGAACGAGACGTTGTATTCCTCCTGCCACAATGCTGAACTACCCGCTGAAATGGCCGGACCTTATATCGGCTCCTCAGCATAAAACCTGAATGAGTGCAAATACCACTTGCCAATTTTCATTGGCCTTTTATCAAAGACCAGAGGTGTCTCGGGCTCCCAAGAGTGACCCCTAGTGTCACTACATCGACACAACGTCTCGTTCCCTCAATCAGGGAACGGAGGTTACACCAGTAACCATGACGATTTCAACCGCTTTGGTGAGGGGAAAAAAGGTTCAGGCTCTGACATGTCTGTGTGCTGCATTGTGCTGCACTCGCAATGGCAGTGCTGCCCTTTAAAATGGAGTGACGTTTGAATGTAAAATGAGGAAGTCACAATTTAGAGATTTATTTTAAAACATCAAGTTTATATGATGCTTTGTAAATGTTGCTGATCCTGTCTTACTTGAACTGATTTGGATTTGAGAAAAGTTCAGGGAAAAAAAAAACAGACTTTTTTCATTCATGCAATAGCGTGAATGAGATGTCAACGGTATGAAAACCATCTGTTTTAAATGAAGGTCTTCCGTAAAATAGTTACATCTCTAGTCTGCTCTATTAAGACGGGTAGATTTGAACTTTTCATGAAGGAATCCCACAAAATCCTATCGCAAACTACTGTTTTTAATTTCCAAAGTGCAACCTCTGTAACAGGTATGAGGCCAAATATGATCTAAAGATGTTCTTTATTATGTCTTTGCATTTATTTTGAATGCAGTAACAAGTTCAATCAAATCATTCAAGTGACTGTAATTTTGAAAATTGCAAGTCAGATTTTATTATTAACTGTATGTGGACCAATGATTTAAGCAGTGAAGACACATGCAGTCTGATGATAATTTTCATTTTTTATATGCTACATTTCTCAGCCTTTAGAAGTGTTTAATTAAACATGTGACGATCAACCTGTTACATTTCTGACAAAATCACACAGGCTTATTGAATCAAGTTCAAACTCGACCTCAAGTTAAGAACCTACATACATTTCTTCAATATAAACTATTGACCTGATTCATGTGATGTCACTATATGACTGCACCAAAATTCCATATACCTGTGCTGAGCTGTGGGATGTGAGAAAACTGGCAACATTTTTTGTTTCTGTTAATAAATCTTGAAAAAGTACAGAGCCCCTTAAAGGACAGGGCGGAGATTTTTTTTCTGAAATAGTTTGTGTTCCCTCGCAATAAGTTTTGTGTTCCCTCCCAATAGTGTGGTGGTGTAGTGGGCTAAAGCACATAACTGGTAATCAGAAGGTTGATGGCTCAATCCCCACAGCCATCATCATTGTGTCCTGAGCAAGGCACTTAACTCCAGGTTGCTCCGGGTGTATTGTCCCTGTAATAAGTGCACTGTAAGTCGCTTTGGATAAAAGCATCTGCCAAATGCATAAATGTAAATGCAATAGGTTTTGTGTTCCCTTGCAATCAGTTTTGCATTCACTCCCAATAGGTTTTGCATTCCCTTGCAATCAGTTTTGTGTTCCCTCCCAATAGATTTAGCGTTCCCTTGCAATCAGTTTTGCATTCCCTCCCAATAGGTTTTGCGTTCCCTTGCAATCAGTTTTGTGTTCCCTCCCAATAGATTTTGCATTCCCTTACAATCAGTTTGCATTTCTTTGCAATAATTTTGCGTTCCCTCCCAATAGGTTTTGCGTTCCCTCACAATAAGTTTTACATTCCCTTGCAATACCTTTTGCATTCCCTCCCAATAGGTTTTGCATTCCCTTCCATTAAGGTTTGCTTGCCCTCGCAATAGTTTTTGTTCCCTCGCAATGTTTTGCATTCACCTGCAATAGTTTGTGTTCCGTTGCAATTAGTTTTGCGTTCCCTTGCAATCAGTTTTGTGTTGCCTTCCAATAGGTTTCGTTCCCTTGCAATCAGTTTTGCATTCCCTTGCAAGAAGTTGAGTTCTCTCCCAACAGGTTTTGCGTTCCCTCCCGATAGGTTTTGCGTTCCCTTGCAATACATTTTGTGTGCCCTCGCAATAGTTTGTGTTCTCTCGCAATAAGTTTTGCGTTCACCCGCAATAGTTTGTGTTCCCTTGAAATAAGTTTTGCATTGCTTTGCAATAAGTTTTGCATTCCCTCCCAGTAGGTTTCACATTCTCTTGCAATCAGTTTTGAGTTGTTTGCAATAAGTTTTACGTTCTGTTCGAATAGGTTTTGCGTTCCCTCTCAATAGGTGTGGCGTTCCCTCGCAATAAGTTTTGCTTGCCCTCGTAATAAGTTTTGCTTTCCCTCTCAATAGGTTTTGCGTTCCCTTGCAATCAGTTTGTGTTTTTATGCAATAAGTTTTGCATTCCCTCCCAAAAGGTTTTGCGTTCCTTCGCAATAAGTTTTGTATTCCCTCCCAATAGGTTTTGCATTCCCTTGCAATCAGTTTTGTGTTCCCTCCCAGTAGGTTTTGCGTTCCCTTGCAATCAGTTTTGTGTTCCCTCCCAATAGGTTTTGCGTTCCCTCGCAATAGGTTTTGCATTCACTCCCAATAGGTTTTGCTACGTAAACAAAATATACTGCTATTTACTTAACAAAGCCAACAATTTTATTTTGCTTACAATAAAGTTTTATCTTTTACTTGACACAGCTTCATTTCATTAAAATCAAGCAGCGATGAAGGTGAGAGCACGGATAAACACTTGTTGGTTTTTGCTAATTTATTCAGACATGTCAGTTATCTTAGCATGTGTCAGTTATGTTTATAGCATAATCGTGTCAGATACAATTAAACTGGAAATGCGCATAGGAAGATGTTAAATTCTTAACACCCAGACTGTATAAAATTATGTCATAATTGCAACACATTGTAATAAATAAAAAAAAAATCACTGTTATGTCAAATTTAGGCTACAAAATTGTTTAATGTGTATATACTAATGTTAGCCAATAAACACATCGTAACATTATGAAGCACAGACTTAATTCACTCCCCCAGACTACAATGGATAAAATGAAAACATATTAGTCAGATACACTAGTAAGCATGGGTTGCTTTCTGTGTATTCTTCATGAGGAAACGGAAAAATGGTGGAACATTTTTGACTCAGCTACTTTGATTTATACAGCCAACTTTTGCCAATTCATATATACTGTATACTGTATATGCTATTTACAGTAAAATGCGAACTGCCAGATTGAAAGTGATTTTAACTCAGTGCACATCCTAAAATTGCCTGAGTTCATTTGCAGCGCTCACATAAAAAGAAGGCCACTAACAAACAGAAGAAAGAGAAATCTTCATATGCGCGTTCTGTGATAAGCGCGTGTTCTGTGATAAGCGCTCGTGCTGCACTCGTGAGTGGCATCAGTCACGTGCACCGGCCGCTTTTCTTTCATCTGTTCTTTAAAATATAATCAAATGTGTTCCTTCAAGCACACATCTTTGTTCTAAGCAACAACATCAAATGTCAGTCTTGCCTTGTTCAGACCTGGTATTAACATCTGTCTCGGGAGATCGATAACAAGTGGATCCGAAACATACAGATCGGCGGGAAGATGTGCTAAATTACCTGCTACTGTTTAAAAAGTACCCAGCTTTTGGTTCATTTCATACCCTGTTTGAGAGAAAAAATAGCGTATATAGCCGGCTTTATCAAGACATTCAGTACTGGTAGATGGTGGTTTGTGGTGTTACACAGTACTTTCATTTTGCAATGTTTAGATATCATGTGAGTCATGTCTTACTCCCAAATGCCAGGTTTAGGCAAAAAGCCAAAATACACATGTATTTTGAATTTTAGTTTTGCTGGCAGTAGCAAGAGTATCATCCAATTTAAATATGGTGGTATACTACTGCTCTGGTGATTGTATCGCCTGGTAGACGTTATAGGCTAAACTTAAACTTTCAGAGAGCTACATAATATCGATACAGACGCAGCTGCATTGATTCACGCATCAACAAGTAGAACATGATGATGTATCGCGTATCGCGTATCGATATTTTGAACACAGCCCTACTCACCAGTCACACATCAGATTTGCCAGTGTACGGAGATGAATCGTGCATTAAATACATTTAAATGTCTGCGAAAGTTAAATTTGGGAATATTTCTGCTGACTTCAGACCTGTATACACGTTTTTCTGGGACGTGGTATGGATCAAAAGCATTTTTTTTTATGGTTTTCTTGATATCGGTTTCATGGGTTCACCGCCATTGTTTCCTCCCGCTGATGGTCACAAACATGACGGCTGCAAGGAAAAAGTGACGTCATTGAAGCAGGTCAATAGAGATTCATTTTTAATAGCTTTTAGTAACATTAAAGGAATATTTTGGGTTCAGGTTAAGCTCAATTGACAGCATTTGTGGCATAAAAACAACAAATCTTAATTTTGACATGTCCCTCCTTTTCTTTAAAAAAGCAAAAATCTGGGTTACAATGAAGCACAATATAAGTGAATGGGGAAATCTGCATTTTTGTGCAGATATGAGAGACTTTATAGGCATTTCACAATAGGAAATTTACAGGTACAATGCATTTCTTCTGCAGATTTCCAGTGGCCTCATGTATAAAACTCGTAGATTTCATCCTAAAAGTGTGCGTAAGCACAAACGTCAGATTTTGCGTACACAAAAGTTTTCAGATGGATAAAACCCTAAGTATGCCAGAACCTGCGCACATTTCCCTTTATAAATCGCAGACATAGCGGAAGATTGTGCATACATGCTCATGATTTACTACCCACTCCATCTCCTCCCCAAAAGAACCAAATTTGGAGCATACAACGCCTGTTTTAACTATGCATAACATCATCTAAATACAATTACCATATGCATATTGCCATATCATTGTATCGCCAGCAGCCATATCACCCTGCAGCTTTCGTCTGGTTACCCACTGAAGCTAAGCAGGGTTGAGCCTGGTCAGTACCTGGATGGGAGACCTAGGGAAAACTAAGGTTGCTGCTGGAAGAGGTGTTAGTGAGGCCAGCAGGGGGTGCTCACCCTGCAGTCTGAGTGGGTCCTAATTACCCCAGTGTGTTGATGGGACACTATTCTGTAAAAAGGCATTGTCTTTCGGATGAGACGTTAAACCGAGGTCCTGACTCTCTGTGGTCATTAAAAATCCCGTAAAGAATAGGGCTGTAACTTTGGTGTGTGGCCAAATTTACCCCCATTGGCCCTTATCAATCATGGCTTCCTAATAATCCCCATCCATGAACTGGCTCAATCACTCTCCTCTCTCCTCTCCACCAATAGCTGGTGTGTGGTGAGCGCACTATGGCTGCTGTCGCATCATCCAGCTGGATGCTGCACACTGGTGGTGGTTGAGGAGAGTCCCCTGTTCATAATGTAAAGTGCTTTGAGTGCTGTGTCAGAAAAGTGCTATATAAATGTAACATTCATTCATTCATTCATCCAGGCACGTGACTACAGCGTTCAACAGTTTGAGAAACACTGAACATAGGAGATACAGACTGTAAATTCCCCAAGAGCCCATAAGTTAGATGCTGGTGCTAAAATAATTTCTTAATCTTTGTCTTGCTTTAGAGTAAGATCTCTAGACATCCTTTAAACAAGATCTGTTTGCCCAATAAACATTGTTATAAGATATTAATTTCTTTTTGAAGAATATATCTTGAATATCCCAAAATATTTTTTGTTTTAAGCATAAATATAACCTATGCAATTATGCTTCTCAGTCAGTGTTTTATATAGTTTTTAAGGGTGTTTTATAGAGATTTTTAATATATAATATTGGAAACAAAGCAAAGATTATTAAAATGATTTTTGCAGTGTTAAATTATTGTCTGATATCATCAGATTACATGTGCAGGCTTACCTTTTGTTATATATATATAAGACTGTGAATGTTTTTTATTTCGATTAGGTCAGGATGAAGTGAAGCAGGCAGCACACATATGCACATTTTATATGCAGTGCTGTACCTGTTTGAACTGTACAGTATAGCATTTCTTATAGGATCTATTCAGACAGCCAACCACCAGTCTTTACAATGGTCCGTTTGACTTCTGCTTGTGTCTGGCCGTGTCTGTCACTATACCGTCTGTTTTACCAAGCCATTTTATGTCAGTCAGAGTCAAGTGCGCATCACAGATCATCTTTATTCAAGTGCTGTCTTTTACCTCAGGATGTGATGTCTGTAATGGTACACAATTCCTGAGTCTTTGAGAACTGAAAATATCACGAGAAATCTTATTTGAATGCCTTTTCCATTAGTTGCATAAAAGTAATATAGCCCTAATATTGCCTGGATAACAATTATGTCTGATTCAAGTGCTTAACTCCATACTCCATTTTAATTCTAAATGTGGTTTATTAAATGAAAAGCACTATATTATCTGTCTGTTCAGTTCATTACTGGTCCAGTTGGAATCGGCAGTTCACACACAGCAGTGAAAGAGTTCGTACACAAGAGCTTGTGTGGCAGTGCGCACATTTCCACGTCAAGTTTACTTTTTTATAAATCCCATTGTGAGCATGAGGCGGCATTCGCAACATCTTTGTGCGTACGCAGCGTTTATAAATGAAGCCCCTGGTACTATGTTTCATAGTAACCAGAACCCTAAAAATATTAGGATAGATCTGTAATTATGTAACAGAAATGTCTTTAATATAGAGGAGCCACATCTAAAACACAATAGAATCCTTCAAATATATAGCAGAATGATACCTATCTACTAACATGAAGCATTTTTCTCAATGAATAAAGAAATGCATTAATGAAGACATGCCTAATGTCAGGAAGTGTTGGCAAATGCTGAGAGTAGGCCTGTTGCGATTATTAAATAATCATTTGATTGTGGTTATTTGAGATAATTGTGACAATTGTGCACTTACAATTCTAATCACATTTAACAATAAGGGAATTTAAAGCCAGTATATAAATGCCATCAGTACCGCCGCTCCCTATACGCATATTACACAGTCTGCGTAGGGCACCAGCTCCCTAGGAGGGCACCATCTTACCCTATGGGGGCACCAGAAACTCCACCGGCTTCCCTTCCTTGCACGTTAAATGCTATTGAAGGGCATGATAGCAGCTGCGGAACAGACCATTGCCTTGCAGCTCACACCACGTCAGATTATCGCCTTTGTAGGATTTTATCTGTAAATAATTTGTTTAAGAATTTGGCCATGTTCAACCACCAAAATAATGTAAGGAAATATATGCAAGGTAAATGACACCTGAGCAGATTAGAAATCTGATTAAAATTCTCCACCATTCAGTATGTAATACAACAGGCTTGTTGTATCTGTTAATAATTTCAAGGAATTTAGCTCAATAAGGGAATTAGCGATTGATTTGGGGAATATTAAAAGAATCAGTGATTACGTCCTTTCAAAGTCTTCGGCCAGCGATGAGTTGATCAGAACGTAAGATTAATTCTTACGATAATACTACTTTCATGGCAATTGAAAATAATATCACAAATAGATTGAAATACTGTTTATTGCGCGGAGATGGGGAGGGTGGCTGCTTTCGAGGAGGTGTCATATAGAAGGCTGGGGATCTGGGATTCATTTGATGGGAAATGGGGCAGTTATTTGGAGTTTTGGGGGGACTCTCGGGGAGGGGCTGTGGAGAGAGAGGCGTAGGTTTAGATGTGTATGATTATTATATTCTCTTTTTTTATTATTATTTTTATTTTATTTGTGTGTGTGTGTGTGTGTACTTATGTGTGACTACGGGGATGTTCATTGGGGATCGGGGTGGGGTTGGTGATTGGGGAGGGGTAGTAGAGGGAGTTAAATGTTGATTCATTGTATATTTGTTTTTCTTTGTCAACTATTTGAATCAATAAAAAATGTTAATAGCAAATACTGTTTATGAGCATGTAGCTTAGGATCGAAAGACCTCAGGGGACCGATATAATTTAATCAAATACACAGTCAACTTCTCTTTGAATACAAATAAGTCTTTATTAACTAATCTACAAAAAACAACTAAACTAACACATAGACAAACAAACATAAACACAGTTTAGTAAGTGAGTTTTGACAGAAGATGAATGGAAAATTATCTAACAGAAAGATGAACTTTATGGAGTCTATAGACCTTGCCTTGAACATACCCTGACAACTTAATATAGTACGCTGTGATTTGAGATCAGGTTACTCAAATTATATAATTTATAATTGTATTTATTTATCACACATTATACATTTTGCATATATACAGTGAAATTCTTTTTTTTTTTTTCACATATCCCAGCTAAGCTGGTGTCAGAGCACAGGGTCAGCCATGATACGGCACCCCTGGAGCAGATAGGGTCAAGGGCCCAACAGTGGCATCTGGGCAGTGCTGGGGCTTGAACCCCCAACCTTCTGATCAGTAACCCAGAGCCTTAACCGCTGAGCCACCACAGTCTGGAGGTCTGTTCTCGCATTGCGTTGCGTGCGTTGTTTGGCGTGTGGAGTTCTCGAAGTCCTTTGGCTTGGTTCAGTTCTATGAGGCCTTTATTTGGTTTGATGGATGGGTGATGGAATGACTAGGCAGAGACCCGGAGGCAAGGATTCCCGTAAGGGAGAACTCGAGACTTCCCAGGACAGGGGTTAAAAAAAGTGTGAAGGCCGCAGAGAAGAGGGGGAGAGGGTGTTGTCCAGGCTTGTCTTTTAACTCCTTTGGTTTGTTTACACCCAAAAGAGGCTCTAAGCCAATCAGAGGCGGATTTTCAGAGGGCCTGTGGTCAATGTGTCCTCCCCTCAAGATAATTAATGTATGGCCTTTGTTCTAAGGTTTGTCCGTTTCCTGCTCAAAAAGTGAACATTTTAATCATGAATTTCTTAAGAAATCTATAACTGCAAATAACCCAAAAATACTTCAGACCATCATTCTGGAATTTAAGAGACAATCAATTACATACCAAACACTTGTAATTTCTTATTAAATTACAGTTATAATGCATGATAAAACTTCCTACTATTTAGTTTGTTAGTTTTAAACATGGATAATACATTACATGTTATGAGAGACATACTTGTAAGGGTTATCATCTGCATAAGATTTATTTGTCAATTTTTGGTCAAATCCTACACAAAAAGAAATGCCCAAAGCTTTATAACGGACAATTAATCGTCATATTTATCATTCATTATTTGTAATCTTCTTATAAATTAAATTTTGTGCTCTCTCTGTCTCTACAGTTTAAACGTTTCCATCGGGAGGTTATTGTGGAGTTGGAGAGGAAATCAGACATGGATGTGAAATACATGACGGTGAGCAACATTATGTGTGAGTCTATCAGTGTTGGGGAAGCTACACTGAAGTTCTTCAATTGAGGTGGTTTCTGGAAAAACTTAACTATTTTTACACTATCTGTTTTCATGCTACTGAAAAATATAATTACTTTAATAACATTGTTACTTTTAGTTACGTTCTCTCCAATGATGGGGTCTACATGTGATTTTATTGAGATGCTGCATCTTTGTCTTTTGGGAATGTGCTTCTAAACTGCATTTTTTTAGGGGAATGAAACCAGCTCATGTCACACTCTTTGTTTCCTGTCTGCACCAGCACAGTGGTCAATCAAACTCATCTCTACACTGCCACACTGTACATGTGTAGACATGTCGCTGTGTCCCGGAGAGAGACTGATCAAATTCTGTCTGTCCACAGGCAACGTTTAAGAGATACCAGACTGAACACAAGATGAAGCAGGACTCGCTGGAGAGATCTCAATCAGACCTGAAGAAATTCAGGAGAAAGAGTCAAGGAAAGAACGCTTCGAAGTACGAGAGTAAAGAGAACGAGGTATGTGTTTTCACACGCAACCACACACACACACGCATTTTGTTTCATTTTCTCAAATGCACAGATTAGCGGTCGACCAATAGTATATTTTACCGATACCGATAACTACGTTTAATAATAAGGTTGAATAACTGATTAATCAAGCAATAGTTTTTAAAATTGATACTGATTGAAAAAATAACACTCAGAGTAAAATAGTGCTGAACTTTATTACAAAAATAAACAGTACTGACTGAACCATGAAAATGTATTGTACTATTTAAAATGAAATAAAAATATAAATATTAATATATATATATGAACTAATATTAACATTTTAAAGTCAGCTGATTGTTAAATTGACGTTGTTTCCGTAGTTCACAAGAGGGCGCAATAAATAAATCATTCACGCCATTATTTTTGCATAGACTATTCCTGGCAGTTAAAAAAGAGCATTTCATTTTCAACTGTTGTGCATAAAATAAATAAATTAGTTTTAGTTGGTCCATATTCTCAAATGTTAAGTCAAAAGTAAAATGAGGGGGGAAAACGCATCAATAGACAGTTCATATGGTGTTACACTTGCACTGATTCCTACTACTCCAGACTCAAGCTTCATAATAGCGAAATACACATTGTTTTTATTCAGTACAGTTGTATGTAGAGTAGCAATATTCACAGTATTCAGATGAACTCATGGTGAAGCGGCTCAGACTATAAGCACAGGCTAGGGGCTGTTTAAACAGACGGAACACAACAGACTGACCAAACGCGAGGATCTCGAGAAACACATTTCCAAGTTGAACATCTTTCCCGACAAAGCATTTAAACAACTCATTGCTTAATCTGAGAAGTGCTTATAGGAGAGCAAGACACAACGGCCAAAGACCTCCACCAACTGTAAAGGGCTGTTCACACCGAACGCTTTTGCAACCATCCATTTGTTTTTCTATGTAAACGCACGCTAGACGAACGTCTTTGTTTCCCTTTGTTTTTGTTTATTCAGCATCTCGTGCAGGAGCGCTGTTTTATAGATGATGTGTCTAATTAAAAAAAAATTTAAAAGCCTATTTAGCACATGAATATGATCGATCTTAAGTCATCGTATTACAGTGAGGATACATTTTTTAATTGAAATCAGATGCATTTCTGATTTGTTAATATGTTTCTCTCGGCTGCATGAAGATATTCATTTACTTTCTCACGTCACTAGCTTTAAATATGCAACTTAGCTGGCTAACGAATGCATAAACGCGACCAGCTGGATATAAACTAATGCGAATAGATGGTAACAATCGTGACATTTAAACATTTGGATAGGACTTGCGTGTATTTTTGTCACATTGTTCTAACCGCTTGAGGTTAGCTTTAATATTAGCGTCCTCTCAGCCTCGTCGGCAAACAAACTGCTGTTCTCTACTAATGCAGCATCTAGTCAACAAATGAATTACTTTATAATGATATGACAGCGTGTACTGTAGTGTACTGTATACCTTTTTGTTGTTGATGTTTTAAATCCACATCTGAAGTGTTCCACTCCATGCAGAGTGTAGTCTCACATGTCAAAACAAACAGCACAAGGCATCAGTGAAGTGATAGCTTTTATTTCACCTCTAAGAGGCCGCTCTCATACTGTATAACAACAGCGGACCCTTCCCAGCCGCTCCAGCACCAGACGCAATGGGGAAAAACAATCGGTGTGGATTTTTGCCGATAACCGATATTTCCAGAAATTTGTTATCGGTACCGGTTAATCGGCAAAACAGATATATTGGTCGACCTCTAGTACAGATAAGCATAGCAGTTTAGTTTATATTTTCATTTTCAGTTTAGTTGGGTATAATCTTTATATATTTTATTTCACCAAAAAAGGTATATACTGTATGTATAAATATACAGTATATATACTGAATATGTGTGTGTGTGTGTGTGTGTGTGTGTATGTATGTGTAATATATACCTGTATGTATATATATATTATATAAACTAGGGGTGTAACGCTTCAAATTTTTCATGGTTCGGTTTGTATTACGGTTTTAGGGTCACGGTTTCGGTACAGTTCGGTATTTGCTTTGTTCAGAAAAAAAAACACTGGTAAACACTGCAACAGGTTTACCCTTAAATAACAATAACAGTAACCATAGTTTAACCATGGCATTTGTAGTAAAATCATAGTATCCATAATATAAAAATGGTTACTGTCATGGTTACAATATAGAGTAAAATTATGGTTACTATATAGAAATTACAGTATTACTGTTATAAAACCATGGTTAATTGATTTCTGCTCTGAAAACCATGGTGACAATGGTCATGGTTACTACAATATTACTATAGTAAAACCATGGTTAATTTTTGTCAGGGTCCTTAACTAAAAAAACATTTTCTCTAATTACTAAATCAACATTTTAACTTAATACCTGCACTTATGCTACATGTATAAACATAAAGTTCACTTCAAATTCATCTCAACATATTCAGAAGATGTACATCACTATAAAAGGAATAACCTTGCTATTAAAATGCATACGAGAAAGGATGTTGTGATAATGCTGCTCGAGTATTTTAATCATACGTGTAAATCCCACATGAACACCCCAAGCGCTTTAGTTATTGTTTCATGTCTGTCCGAATTACCACTTAATGCCTGATTAAAAATGGAAGGAAGTGTGTGCACTTGCCATTTTCAACTACACACAATGCTTGCAGAACAGTGATATCATCAAGTTGACCCACGTGAAACACAGGCAGAGCGTATCCATCTACAGATCCATTCAGGTGCATTAGCGGAGGGTGTAACTGTGCATGTCTTTTTGATGCTTTGTTTTCTTCACCAAACCTTGTGCTCCAGATGTGCCAGTGCTTACCGAACCGTGGGTGGTGAACCGTACGGTTAGTTTTTTTACCGAGAACCATTACACTCCTAATATATACTGTATAAATATACTCTAGATATTGCATATATACAGTACTGTGCAAAAGCAGGGTTCCCACAGGTCCTTAAAAAATCTTAAAATGCATTGAATTCATTAATCTAAAAATAAGGCCTTAATTGGTATTAAAATGTCTTAAATCAATCTTTCAAAAGTCTTAAAAATGCTAAGACATGGGAAGTAGGATTTTACGAATCATTTTTTTCCTGACATTGCAATTTAAAATCTCAAAATAATTGGTAACATCTTTTTAATTTACCAAATGCCTCTCACATTAACGTCACGCAGATCAGGATAGCGGAACCAACGACACTCATATTTTGTTTGCGGCCGGGATGCTCAGAGCAGATGCTCTGTCTGCTAGCTAGCGACGACATGGAGACATGCAAATTCAATGAAAACTGGCTATTCAACCAAGATTTCGCAGCATGGCTGAAACCGGTACCAGGCAATATATACGAGGCACGGTGTATTTTGTGCAGGAAGTGTTTCAAACTCGGGAATCAAGGCTGTGGAATCCCACATACAGAGTGTGAAACACAAAACTGCCAAGTCAACCCACCAACAGACAGCAGGTATTTCCCAATTCTGTTCTACCCTCGTCTCCACTACGCCTACACTGAAAGCAGAGGTACTGTGGTGTCTGAACACAGTGACAAAACACCAATCATACAAGTCAAATGAGGGAGTGACACATTATTATTGGCTTTTTAGTTGTGTATTTTGAACATGCATTAAATGCATACCGCCATTATAGCACATAATGAATACAAGAATTATAGTTCTCAGCCAATTGTGCCTTTTTATTGATGATTCATGATTATGTTATGTTATTGTTTTCCATGTGTTCCACTCTAGAAAGTGTTAAAAATGTTTCAACATTTGAAGTAGATCATCTAACTTTTTAACTGGACCAAAAAAGTCATGTTTTATGTTACAATAAACATTTGGGCAAACTTTTCCCTAACCCTAAGTAGTAGATGTCGTTATTTTTTCTTCAATTTTGGTTATTGTAAAGTTGGTCTTGAATTTCATTCCGAGTGGCATTAAAAAGTCTAACTTGCCTTAAGCTGTAGGAACCCTGAAAAGTCTTGGCCGCATTACATTTTTCACAAAATCATTTGTTTTTAAATGATTGATTTATATATTTTGCTTTTATTATCAGTAGGAAATATACATTTTAGATTTCACCGTTCCCTTTGCAAATAGAATAGAAAAAGAAAAACACAGAGTCAGTCTGGGATTACATGAAGAGACAGAAGCAATTATGACCGCCTAAATAGATAGAAGAACTGTGGCAAGTTCTCCAAGAAGCTTGGAACATCCTATTTGCAGACAAGCAAGAAAAACTGTGTCCAGGTGTACCTAGACGAATTGGTGCTGTTTTGAATGCTAAGGTGGCCACACCAAATATTGATTTAGCTTTTTTTATGTTTACTGGACTTTGTATGATGTTAAGTGATAAATGAAAACGATTTATGGCATTATTTTTGAAGACATCCTCACTATGAAATTTTTTTTACAACGTTTGCACAGTACTGTATATACTGCGTATATGTATATGTGTAATATATATATATATATATGTGTATATATATATATATATATATATATATATATATATATATATACTCAGCAAAAAAATAAACGTCCTCTCACTTTCGACTGCTTTTATTTTCAGTAAACTTAACGTGTAAATATGTGTTTGAACATAAAAAGATTCAAAAACTAAGACATAAACTGAACAAGTTTCACAAACATGTGACTGACAGAAATGGAATGTGTCCCTGAACAAAGGGGGGGTTCAAAATTTGTAACAGTCAGTATCTGGTGTGGCCACCAGCTGCATAAAGTACTGCAGTGCATCTCCTCCTCATGGACTGCACCAGATTTGCCAGTTCTTGCTGTGAGATGTTACCCCACTCTTCCACCAAGGCACTTGCAAGTTCCCGGACATTTCTGGGGGGAATGGCCCTAGCCCTCACCCTCCAATCCAACAGGTCCCAGACGTGCTCAATGGGATTGAGATCCAGGCTCTTCGCTGGCCATGGCAGAACACTGACATTCCTGTCTTGCAGGAAATCACGGACAGAACGAGCAGTATGGCTGGTGGCATTGTCATGCTGGAAGGTCATGTCAGGATGAGCCTGCAGGAAGGGTACCACATGAGGGAGGAGGATGTCTTCCCTGTAACGCACAGCATTGAGATTGCCTGCAATGACAACAAGCTCAGTCCGATGATGCTGTGACTCTCTGCCCCAGACCATGACGGACCCTCCACCTCCAAATCGATGTTGCTCCAGAGTACAAGCCTCGATGTAACGCTTATTCCTTTGACAATTAAGATGAGTCCGACCATCACCCCTGGTGAGACAAAACCGCGACTCGTCAGTGAAGAGCACTTTTTGCCAGTCCTGTCTGTTCCAGCGAAGGTGGGTTTGTGCCCATAGGCGACGTTGTTGCCGGTGATGTCTGGTAAGGACCTGCCTTACAACAGGCCTACTGATCCTGTGCAGGTGTTATTACACATGGTCTGCCACTGCGAGGACGATCAGCTGTTCTTCCTGTCTCCCTGTAGTGCTGTCTTAGGCGTCTCACAGTTCAGACATTGTAATTTATTGCCCTGGCTACATCTGCAGTCCTCATGCCTCCATGCAGCATGCCTAAGGCACGTTCATGAGCAGGGAAACAGTAGAAAGAGTCAGTAGAAAGGTCTCTTTAGTGTCCTAAGTTTTTATAACTGTGACCTTAATTGCCTACCATCTGAAAGCTGTTAGTGTCTTAAGAACCGTTCCACAGGTGCATGTTCATTAATTGTATATGGTTCATTGAAAAAGCATGGAAAACATTGTTTAAACCATTTACAATAAAGATCTGTAAAGTTATTTGGATTTTTACAAAATTATCTTTAAAATACAGTATCCTGAAAAAGGGACGTTTCTTTTTTTTGCTGAGTTTATATATATATATATATATATATATATATATATATATATATATATATATATATATATATATATATATATATATATAGCTCCGGAAAAAATTAAGAGACCACTGCAAAATTATCAGTTTCTCTGGATTTTGGTATGGTTTGAGTAAAATTAACATTTTTGTTTTATTCTTTAAAGTACTGACAACATTTCTCCCAAATTGCAAATAAAAATATTGTCATTTAGAGCATTTATTTGCAGAAAATGACAACTGGTCAAAGTAACAAAAAAGATGCAGTGTTTTCTGACCTCGAATAATGCAAAGAAAACATATTCATTTTTAAACAACACAATACTAATGTTTTAACTTAGGAAGAGTTCAGAAATAAATATCAGGTGGAATAACCCTGATTTTCAGTCACAGCTTTCATGCGTCTTGGCATGCTCTCTACCTGTCTTTCTCATTGCTGTTGGGTGACTTTGACTTTGTTTTTGTTTTATTATCAAGGTTACAGTGAGGCACTAACAATGGGCAATTTTTGGAGGGTTTAAACAGAAATATGAAGCTTATAATTTTATAAAAACACTTGCATTAATTCTTCTGTTAAAACTCATGTATTATTTGAGCTGTAAGGCTGTTTAAATGGTAATTTTTGCTGTCATTTTAGGGTTTGTTGACATTGTCATGGTAACAAAGTTGTAAAATTGGCTATAACTGTACACAGAAAAGGTTAGCAAGTGTTTTTATCACACTAAAATCATGTTTACATGCATATCCTTTGTCTTGTGGCTATACTTTTAAAAAAGTGAGTATTTTAAAGGTGCTATATGTAATATTTTTACTGTACTAAATCATAAAATGACTATAATATGTCATTAGAGAATTAGGAAACATGCTAAGTTGAAATACTGGCTTCTCCGATAACAATGCTACAGCCAGTATATTCTACTTTGACGTTTCCGTTCTGGGCCGGAATTTCTGTTTATATTTCGGCCTGTGTTATCCTGCCCACTGCCCACTCACCAGTAGTATTTCGACACCGCTGGGTTGCCAGATTTGAACAAGTTTGCAGGCAAACACTGCGTGCTGCAGCCATGGAAGCCAGCAAACGAACTGGATCAGAGATAACAGATTCCACCCAACCTAAAAAGCCTCGCTATCCGTCTAAAAACCACCATGACCTGAGCCGTAGTGAAACAAGGATAAATATTGGAGATGCCTTTGGAAGATGGAGACAGCTTAAAGCCCATAAATCCTTTAAAACGGATGCTGAGTTGGCTAATTTGCGTGTCAACATTCTGGCAACCCGCTTCGAGTCTGGGGCGGGCAGACAACTCTCCAATATTTTGAATTTGGACTGCTGTACCCATTTCAAACACTTGTTGTCAATCTTACATATAGCACCTTTAACGTAAAAAAAAAAATGGCCCCCATGTCACTGCCGGTGGCTGCGCATTGTGAAATAACATCAACGGTTAAGGGCATTTACACCCTCATGATTGATTACAGCAGCAGCCAATCGTGTGCTTGGCAATCGTGGTCCAACCAAGGCAGATTGCTTGATTGGTTACAACTTGCTTGGCTACAGCAGAGTGTGCACAGTGAGAAGCAGCACTCGTGAAACTTCTCATTCATAAACAAACTGAATGACCTGGTACATGTACCGACCGACTGAATTTTTGGCTTCTGTTAGTGGCACCGTTTTGGCCATCTCAAGTATGGTTTTGGAACTGGTCTGTCTCCCTGGAGAAAGTGCCTTGGGAGATTCCAGTCAGAACAGACATGTTGTCTCAGGCTCACGGCAGCATTTGGCACCCCAGTCCAGACTTGTGGAAGTTATGATTATGGCCTCTCAATGGGGCGCTCTTTTGAGTGATGGGTTATCTCCCGCTGTGGTTGATACCATTCTGAATGCTTGAGCTCCATCAACTAGTAAGCTTTATATTTTCAAGTGGCATATTTTTGCTTCTTGGTGTACAGCGTGAGTTGAAGATCCAGTTCACTGCCCTGTCGGTACAGTGCTGGATTTTTTATTGCAAGAGCGTTTTGGGGCCGGGGTTGCCCCAGCAAAGCTTAAAGTCTATGTTGCTGCTATATCGGCTGAGCATTCATTTATCAATGGAGTCTCTGTCGGTAGACATTCTCTTGTCTCTTTTTATGCGCGTGGTATGCAGACTTAGACCTTTTCGTCCCGTCCGTGTTCCTTTATGGGATTTATCTGTTGTTTTGGAGGCGCTCTCAGGTGCTCCGTTTAAGCCCTTGGTAACAGTAGCTGATAAGTTTCTGCCTCTTAAAATGGCCCTGCTGGTGGCATTGGTTTTGTTTAAAAGGGTTAGTGATTTGCATGTCCTGTCGGTTAATCCCTTATGTATGGATTTTGCGCCAGGGTGTTCAAGGGTGGTGTTAAAACCTCGTTTGGGCTATTTGCCCAAGGTCGTTTCTACATCATTTCGCTCGCAGACTATTAATTTTCAGGCTTTCTGTCCACCCCCATTTGAGTAAGAGGAGCATGAAAGATTGCATATGCTTTGCCCAGGTCGGGCGCCGCGAGTTTATGTTGACCATACTAGCCAGTGGCGTAAGTCAGAGCAGTTGTTTGTGTGCTTTGGTTGCTGCAACAGGTGTTTCGGTGTCCAAGCAAAGATTGTCACATTGGATAGTTGATGCAATTTCAAGTGCTTATGAAGTGCATGGTTTACCTTCACCTTTGGGTATTCAAGCTCATTCTACAAGGAGGATGGCATCCTCATGGGTTTGGCTAGAGGTGTGTCCTTGAAGGACATTTGCATGGTGGCAGGATGGACCTCTCCCCATACATTTGTTAGATTTTATAATCTGGATGAGGGTTTGACTCCTGCCTCCCAGGTTCTCTCTGTTGGAACAGGAATAAACTCATAATTCCCTGTTTTATTCAGATGCTTTAGCTCGCTTGTGCACTGCTATATGCTTGCCACACAGGCATAGACATATTTGTTCTCAATGCGACTACGCAGCTCGAGTTCCTACGAAGGGGAAAGACTCTGTTACGTGAAGCATAACCCTGGTTCCCTGAGTGGGAATGAGATGCTGCTTAAGCTGGCCATACTCTCTAGCAGTTGCATAGGCTTGTGCCTTCATGGAGAAAATCTGACTCGATGGCGCGAAGCGAACGCCTTTATGGGGCCCATGACGTAGCTCCTTAGGGGTGTCGCTTAAGCACCATCAGCCAATAAATTGGCGTGATTGAACCGTGTTTTATCTTGAATGCAAAAATTAAAAAATAATTACATTTACTAAATTATATAAAAAAATAAAAATAATTAAATTAAACATTAAATATTATGTTAAGTAAACAACCTTTTTACAAAAGGTTCTGACTATTACCAAGTAGTTATTTATCACATTACAACAGAAATAGGTCTGTATCACTTTTGAAATTGTATGCAAATGTGTGCAGGTTTTGATAAGATGGTGCCTAATTTACATGATTGAAAAGTTTAAATGGGAAGTCACAATACAAAAAATAATTTTGTGTATTTTAAAATAGCAAAGTTTAATTTTTTTAAAACGAGAATTTTGTTCTTGTATTTATCTTTTGACCTTTATCCCAGATGACTGTCTGGTTTTCCTCAAGATGCCCAAACATGATTTCCAAAAAACCTGGTCGCAACATGAAATGGATTGAGTCATACTACTTTATCCTGTCTCATCAGTCTATTGGTGGGAGGGGTTGAGAGAGAGACACAGACGGACTGAAAAAAAAAAAAAACAGACTGAGACAGAGAAAGCTTGGTGAAAGCAAACCAAAGGGACTAGTGACACCAAACCAGCAAATCTCCTTTTTTACAACCAGAGAGAGGAGGAAGGGATGTGGCTTGTTTCTTTGGCCTTCATTCATCAGTATGATCACTCTGTCGTCTGTGAAGATAAACCCATCGTGTGATGAATGCTCTCTTACATCACCTGCATTATGCTGGGACGAGGGTGTGTCTGTGTGTGAATATACATGCATGCAAGACTGGCCACATACTGTATTAGCATGTGCAGCATAATGTACCCACTTTAACTTTCCAAACTTGTATCTTGCCATAACTCGGTTTTAAAGGGTTAGTTCACCCAAAAAAAGACAATTCTGTAATAATTTACCCATCTTCATATTGTCCCAACCTATGATTTCCTTTCTTCTGAGGAACACAAAAGAAGATGTTTTAAAAAATGTGCGAGCCGCTGTTTTCTGTACAATGAAAGGATGATGACTGTGGCTGTCAAGTTCCTAAAAGGACCAAAAGACATAAATTGTAAATTTTAGTGAACCTAGTGTGTCAGGATTATTATTATTATACACATTTTTATTTGGTGCCTGTGCTTTTATCATTATTTGAACAGTCATAAGGTCAGAGTTTCAGCAAATATTGACTTATACAAAGCTATCAAATGGCTTCTGAAGACTGAATTTAGCACACAAGTCATAGAGACTACTTTTATGATGTTTTAGTCATTTTTGACAGCCCCAGTCCCCAAATCACTTTCATTGTGACAAGTGACATTCAAGTTGGACTATCTTCCTGATCACTTTATTCCCTCACAATGCCTTTACAACTTGCACTAAAAAGCACAATGTCAAATGTTTTCCACCATCACAATGCCTTGTTCCTCTTGAAAGTCAAGAACACATTGCTTGTTGGACAGCTGATAAGAGGATTTGACCTCTAGTACTCTACTTTCTCTGCAGTGTCTAGAAACACTCACAACCCGTCAGATGGACATGCAGAAGTTCATCGCTGAGGGCTGCCGAGAAGCTCTGCTGGAGGAGAAGAGGAGGTTCTGCTTCCTGGTGGACAAGCATTGCACCTTCTCCTACCAGATTGCTGCTTTTCATGACAAGGTTCATTCTGAAACTTTGATTTGAACTAAAATAACCTGTTAAGCGAGCAGAGATCCAAAAGTGAAGGGATCCACACAGAAGACATGTTCATGTCATGCCTGTAAAGTGTTCTGGAGTTAGATTATAGCTGTATAACTTAAAGCTATTAGGGAGATGGGGCTAATTGTCATACTTTATACTGCAGTGAATATTTCTCAGAATACTTATATTTTTGAAAGTTAATTACTTTATTACCACATAGTACCTTAAGGACTTTACTACAAAAAAAGCTATTAAACATTGTCACTATTCTTGCCCTTGTATTCTTGTAATTCAAGAATTCTCAAGTAATTATTGTTACTGCAATATAGTACTTATTTAACTTTTAATTCACTTTTAAAAATAAACATGTATTTTTTTGTAAATTGGTGAAAAAAAAAAAAAAAAAAAGGCGAAATGTTAAATTTAAAACAAATTGCCTCAGAGCCAGTAAAAATTTTGTCAGGGCAAGTAAAAATCTAAACTACCGACTTGGGCCAGCAGAAAATATCCTCACTATTTAGACCTGGCCTGTGAGGGATGGATGAATGATCCATTCAGTATGTTGCTCTATCTAATTTTCACAAAGCATGTTTTTTTGTCCACTGGAAAGACATGTTTTCAACATTTCATCAGCACAATATATTGAACAGACTGTTTGCCTATCCCTCACTCCCTTGTTTCTATTAGTGTCAAATATACCATCTATCTAAGGTCAATAACTCTCCAGGTTATTAAGAGAGGGACTTTAGAATGTGTAATATCCTCACGAGAGAGATACCTTTATAATTACTGCAGCTGCTCCCGTGCTCTCTCAGTGGTTGGACTATAGGATCCAATATTGTGGTCTCATTCTCTGCTTTTTGAAGGCTCGAGAGCTGCTGATGGAGAACGTGACCAATTGGCAAGACAAATGCAGTGATGCTACCAACGTCCCAGAGAGCGTGATGTCCATGATAGAAGGTCTGCGCACTCCAGTGTCCATCACTCCACAGGCGTCTCCAGCCCCCAAGCGCCACAGCAGGGTGAGGACGCAACCACCCAGCCACAACACACATTTCCATGAGCTGATGCTCATACATTAGGATCAACATGGAGGCCCAGGCATGTTCTTACCTGCAATTTGCTGTACTTTTACAGACCAGCTCTGAAGCAATGATTCCACCTCCAGCACCTCCACAGACGAGTCCCCTTGCCAACATGTTTAATCAAAACCATTCCAGAGAGGAAACAGAGTCAGGTGATTGTTTTTACATTCCTACCAGTCTCTCCTTGGAATCGGCCATAATTTAAAAGGAACACGAAATAAGATTTGACCATATTTACTTTCTGAATGTGCGTTCTTGGTCTTATTGTGCATGATTCAATGGTGCACATTATTCAAAACAAATACAAATATTTTGTATTTGTAATCTCCATCTCTGAAATAGCATTCCTTTTTGGCTGACGTCACCTAGGCTGTATGGCTTTTGGGCCATTTTTACCAATAGTCAGGCATTGCTTTAGGCTACTGTTGTAGACAAGTCAGCCTACAATCTTTCTAATAATAAATGCAGTAATATAATGGCAGTTAATGTTATAAAAGTTACAATAATAATAGCAAAAACTAATAGATTTGAAAAAGAAGCATTGCTGTCATTTTACAATAAGGTTCTATTCGTTAACATTAATTAATTAGGTGTCATGAACTAACAATGATATTTGACAGCATTTATTAATCTTGGTTAATGTTACTTCATACAGTATGCAGCTCTGGGAAAAATTAAGAGACCACTGCAAAATTGCAGTTTCTCTGGATTTACTATTTATAGGTATGTGAGTAAAATCAACATTTTTATTTTATTCTATAAAGTACTGACAACATTTCTCCCAAATTCCAAATAAAAAATATTGTCATTTAGAGCATTTATTTGCAGAAAATGACAACTGGTCAAAATAACAAAAAAGATGCAGTTTTTTCAGACCTCGAATAATACAAAGAAAACCTTTATATTCATTTTTGAACAACACAATACTAATGTTTTAACTTAGGAAGAGTTCAGAAATCAGTATTTGGTGGAATAACCCTGATTTTCAATCAGCTTTCATGTGTCTTATCATGCTCTCTACCAGTCTTTCACATTGCTGTTGGGTGACTTTATGCCACTCCTGGCGCAAAAATTCAAGCAGCTTGGCTTTGTTTGATGACAGGGTCTTGATCTGGTGGTCCTCCATCCACACCTTGATTGACCTGGCTGTGTGGCATGGAGCGTTGTCCTGCAGGAAAAAACATGTTGGGGAACATTGTCAGAGCAGAAGGAAGCAAGTTTTCTTCCAGGATAATCTTGTACGTGGCTTGATTCATGCGTCCTTCACAAAGACGAATCTGCCTGATTCCAGCCTTGCTGAAGCACCCCCAGATCATCACCGATCAATCAAGCCAGGTCAGTCAAGGTGTGGATGGAGGAGCACCGGATCTAGACCCTGTCATGGCCAGCCCAATCTCTAGACCTGAACCCCATTGAAAACCTCTGGAATGTGATCAAGATGAAGATGGATGGCCACAAGCCATCAAACAAAGTGAGCTGCTTGAATTTTTGTGCCAGGAGTGGTATAAAGTCACCCAACAGCAATGAGAAAGACTGGTAGAGAGCATGCCAAGATGCATGAAAGCTGTGATTGAAAATCAGGGTTATTCCAACAATTATTGATTTCTGAACTCTTCCTAAGTAAAAACATTAGTATTGTGTTTTAAAATGAATATGAACTTGTATTCTTTGCATTATTCAAGGTCTGAAAACAAGGCATCTTTTTTGTTATTTTGACCAGTTGTTGTTTTCTGCAAATAAATGCTCTAAATGACCATATTTTGGTTTAGAATTTGTAAGAAATGTTATCAGTAGTTTATAGAATAAAACAAAAATTTTCATTTTACTCAGACACATACCTATAAATAGTAAATCCAGAGAAACTGATCATTTTGCAATGGTGTCTTAATTTATTCCAGAGATGTATATATAAACTAACAGTGATAAAAACTATTAGTTCATAATGCACTACCTGTAGTTAATATATACAACTTATAAAGTAAATAATTTATATGTGTAGAAAAAAAACATTTACCAAGATTAATAAATGCAATAAAAGTAGTGGTCATGGTTAGCTTATGTATTTCGTTAACTGATGTTCGTGAATACAACCTTATTATAAAGTGGTATCATTGGGATGCAACAAGATGCTCTCGAGGGTGAACATAACCTTCAGCCTCTATGTCCTGGTCAAAAAGCATCCTAAAAAATGGATGCCAGGATCCATTCTGGTATAGACCTTTTCACGATCCAATCAATTCCTGATGAATTACAGTGCATTCATAAAGTATTCAGACCCCTTCATTTGTTTCACATTTTGTTAGGTAGGCAGCCTTATGCTAAAATGCTTTAAATTATTATTATTTTTCACATCAATCTACACTCTATACCCCATAATGACACAGCAAAAACCAGATTTTTGATAACTTTGCAAATTTATTAAAAAGAAAAAACTGAAATATCACATTGGCATAAGTATTCAGACCCTTTGCTATGACACTTGAAATTTAGCTCAGGCGCATCCCATTTTTCTGGATCATATTTGAGGTGTTTCTACACTTTGATTGGAGTCCAACTGTGGCAAATTCAATTGATTGGACATGATTTGGAAAGGCACACACCTGTCTATATAAGATCTCACAGCTGAAAATGCATATCAGAGCAAAAACCAAGCCATGAGGTCAAAGGAACTGCTTGCAGAGCTCAGAAGTAGGATTGTGTCGAGGCACAGATCTGGGGAAGGCTACAAAAATTTTTCGGCTGCATTGAAGTTTCCCAAGAGCATAGTGGCCTCCATAATTCTTAAATGGAAGAAGTTTGGAACAATAAATTCCAAGCGTCATGTCTGAAGGAAACCAGGCACCGCTCATCACCTGCGCAATACCTTCTCAACGGGGAAGCGTGGTGGTGGTAGCATCGTGCTGTGGGAGTGTTTTTCATCAGCAGGGACTGGTCAGGTTTGAAGGAAAGCTGAACGCAGCAAAATACAGAGATATCCTTAATGAAAACCTTGTCCAGAGCGCTCAGGACCTCAGACTGGGCCAAAGGTTCACCTTCCAACAGGACAATGACCTTAAGCACATAGCCGAGACAACACAAGAGTGGCTTAGGGACAACTCTGTGAATGTCCTTGAGTGGCCCAGCCAGAGCCCGGACTTGAACCCAATCGAACATCTCTGGAGAGACCTGAAAATGGCTGTCCACCGATGGTCCCCATCCAACCTGACAGAGCTTGAGAGGATCTGCAGAGAAGAATGGCAGAAAATCCCCAAATCCAGGTGTGCAAAGCTTGTCGCATCATACCAAAAACAACTTGAGGCTGTAACTGCTGCCAAAGGTGCTTCAAATAAGTTCTGAGTTAAGAGTCTGAATACTTATGTCAATGTGATATCTAAGTTTTTTCTTTTTAATACATTTGCGAAGTTATCAAAAATCTGGCTTTTGCTTTGTCATTATGGGGTGTGGAGTGTAGATTGATGTGAAAAAAATAATATTTAAAGCATTTTAGCAAAAGGCTGCAGCATAACAAAATGTGGAAAAAAATGAAGGGGTCTGAATACTTTATGAATAAACTGTATATTGAAGTCCCGCCCTACATTTTGTTCACGTTAAATATACTTTTTCACACGGAAATGCGTCACATTACGAAAATAAAATGGATTGCAAATGCTCTTTCATGTTGACTTTATGAATAGCAGTGAATTTTTAAGTTTTTGTGTACTGTTCAAATGTACATTTGAGATGGCAGTTCAAGTTGGAATGGATTAGTTGTCTATATGCCAAATTTTTAACTTCTATTCTCAATTATATCATCACAAACAAGCTATGAGGACATTTTGAGGCTGTAAAAGAAGGTGTTTCTTGTCCTTTCCAGACTACACCAATGAGGACAGTGGATTGTCCAGATCTGTGTCTGTGGCCACTGGACTCAATCTCACAGACAAAAGACCCAAAGTATGCACCATTTTCCCCCACAAGTCTGGAAACAACAACACGCTGCTGAGCTTTGAAGAGGGTGACATCATCATACTGCTGATTCCTGATGAGAGGGACGGCTGGCTGTACGGAGAACTGCAGAAAACCAGGCAGTGAGTAAAACTGTACTTACCAGATCATTTGTCTTATAGCCGCAATTCAAAAAAGTTTGAATGGTAATGTTACACAGCGGTAAACACTCAACTGTCCCAACTTTTTTGTCATCTGATTTGACATTAGTGTATATATAAAACAATGAAATTCACAAGGTAAAACATCAAATAATGTGTAATTGTATTGCTTTCAATAGAGCACAGGGTGAATAGAATTTATAAACCACTCCTTTTTGTTTTCATTAGCATTTTCGATACTATCCCAACTTTTTTAGAGATGGTGGTTGTATTTTAAAAGGGCCATTTAAGGTTTCTAACATCAAAGTGAAGCTGAAATTGAGCTTAACATGACCATTTTCCACCCTCTCTCTGACCTTTAGAATTAAACCTGCTGTTTTTGCTAATGTACCTTCTACTAAGACTTCTGTATTAAAATCTTGACAAATCTGACATCTGAACAAGCTTATGTTGAAGCTTAGTTTCAGTAAATGGTCTGAGTGGACTGGGAAGGAGCTTTGCATTGTGAAAATTACAGCAGTAGCTCCTAACTGTTGGGTTGAGACACAGAAATGAGTCAAAGATCTGTTCTCATTCTTTTCTGTGGATAGTAGAGAAAATCGATGCTAAATACAAATAATAAAATGCAACTAATCATAGTTAGGATAGCAAAGTTAGCAAGCTTATCAACCTTTAAAAAGGAGGAAAAAACAGACAATATATTTTTTGTCGTTGATGTCAAAGGCTCTGCATCCAATCAAAGGTATGTTGGTGCAAAATGTATCTGTCCTTTGTTTAAAGCTAGTCAAAGTAGGCAAATGCCAGCATGGACAGGTTGTGTGACATGCCCTCATCCTCAAACTAGAACAAAACTACTCAAGATACGAACAATACTACATTAAATGTGGGTTCACTTGCAACAAGGATTAAAAAAGTTTTTGCCGACCACAGTGTGTTTACAGTTTTGAATTATTGGCTGCCAACAGCATGAATCCATTGAAATTCAAGAGACACTTAGCAATTGTAAACCTCTCAGTTTTCCTATTCAGCCTGTCATGATACTATTTTAAATATTTTTGGGCCTATGCAGTTTATTGTAATGCATTTCTATCTTTAATTTTACAGACAATTCTTTTACATACAGTATGTACAATTAAACAACACGGGGAACTTTGATGGGTCGCCACCAATTTCAAAAACTGGGTCCTGACGCAAAACCAGTAAAGGACTACTGCATAACAGTTTGTCTATATACAGTAGAACACCAAGCTATTTTATTTCAAAAGCAAAGGAAAGAGCAAAGAAAATCCTGTTTTCTATGATACGTCCCCTTTAATGAAAGGTTTTGGACACTGGCTTGGTTAACAGTTAACCTGGAATGGACTTCAAACTCAAATTTCCAGAAATAACTTTCAGGTGAAGTTGTTAGTCTATTCCAAACAGCCAGGCAGTCCAGCTCAAATGTACTGTACAGAAGTAGCCCTCATGTGTACACAGCTGTTGGTGCCATTCTCCAAACCAGCTGTGAAGAAGAGCGCTCAGTTCATTGAGGTGTCAATCAAACCAATGTGAAGCCCTCTTAAAGAGAGCAGACGGGCCGGCAGCTTATCTGAGATGCAAAACACCATCTCCCCAAGGGCCTGGGGACTTTCAGCTGGTGGAGGAGACGCAATTCTTGTGCATCGTCTTTCCATGTACACTCTTGAGGAATATTTCAAGATCTACTTATCATATTATGTTGCGTTTTGGCTCGTTTGAATCGGGATTGTCTGCTGTAAATTACGTTATGTCATTGTCTATGTTATATGTATGTTCCAGGAAGTAATAAGGAAAAACGTGACAAAAAGACACACCTGTTTATTATATTTACTAATACTCACTGCAGTTTGGCCTCTGAGTGAAACAAATTGGCTCTTTGCATTCTACTAAATGAGGCCTTTCCTCATATATAACACATGGCTATTTCATCTTTTTTATGGTTTTACCAACTCTGAATATAATTTATGTGATAACAAATTTGCAAATGATGAGCACGAAACAATTCTTATTTGTCAGCAAATTAAAAAGCATTATTTAAGAATTGGTAAGATCAGCAATATGCATTGAAAAGTCCAGGTTCTAAGCTTTAAAATGACACCCATTTTTTAAAGATCAAGCAAGTGCTTATTAATTTATTATATAAGTATTATTTTATTTTGTTTTCACTAGCCTGATTTAAGCTCAGTTTAAATAATCAATAAAAATATATTTTTAAAAAAAGTACAAAAACTGTTCTCATTACAAAAAAAAAGAAGTTGATAAAAAGATCTAATGCAGTATCTTGTGATAATATATGCAATATGAGAGATTTATAAACAATCTTAGTGGGCCAGTCATTTTAGACCAGGAACACAAAATGTGTTAGCACAAAATGAACACAACACAAGGGTTAAGAGTCAGTTTAATGGTGGGTGCTTTTACTCTTACTCAAGTACATTTTTAATGAAAAACTTTTACTCTCACTTTGTTACAAACGTTACTGTCACTACATTGCTGGTTTTAGTTTAATAAGTGTTAATAAACAACACCGGAATGTTACAGCTGCTCTCTGTCACTCAAGTCCATCATCACTGCAGCAGCAGCAAACACTCAAAACAAACTTCCTTCACAACACAGTGAAAAAGAATAGTTATGTTATGTGATGCCTTCAGTTAACACCAAAACAAGCCGCAATTTCAGCATGCAAAATTACAGATCCTAAGAAAACACGTTGCGGTAAGTTGTGGTGATGACGATGGGTTTGTTTGTTATGGTAATGGTCAGTTTCAGGAGGATTCTGTAACTACGGGCTCTGTCAGGGGAGTAGATTCCGTGGGGGATTGGGGGGAGGTAATCCCCCCAATAATCAAAACAAGCAAGTACAACCCCCCAATATTTATACCATGATCAGTGGAAACATGTAAATGCTATGTTAACATCAGCATTGTGTGTAATTGCCTTTTGTTCTTCTGATCGCGTGCATTATTAATGCAGTGCGAGCATACAGCATTATACATTATAAAGCATGCGTGCACAGTAACTCTGCGTTTGACAGGTGCGGTGCGGTTTTCTTAAGGACAACATAAAACAAGCTTTGTACTGAAATAAGCCTAAACTTGCCTCTAAACACAGAAAAGGTGCAGTTTAACTTTTCAGAGTACAAAACTAATGATCCAAATTATTTTGTCACCGTAAATACTGTAAGCCATTAAATTTACTGAAGTAAAAATCCATGCAGGTCTTCAGTAAATTGTGAAATAATGATAGTAGGTGTTTCGGTTCATAATAAAAATATATATATATATTTTTTACTGTAATAATTACTAGGAACATTTCCAAACTTTTCTTCTAATTATCAGACCTGACCAAATCTGTTAAGCATCCTTAAAGTGATCGTTCACCCATTAATGAATATTCTGTTATCATTAAGACTCGCTCTCGTTGTTCCAAACCTGTGAGTCTTCTTGGAACCCAAAAACAAGGTGTTAGGCAGAATGTTAGGGACTGACATCCTCAGGCACCATTCACTTTCAAAATAATAAAACAAAATGCAATGAAAGTGAATGGTGACTGAGGCTAAAATTCTGTCCAACATCTCCTTAATTGTGTTCATTGTGTTCAAGTCTTTTGGGTTTAGAACATGAATGATTGGGTGAATAAATGATAACAGAATTTTAATCTTTGAACTATCACTGTAACAGGGTATAAAGGATGACCTAGGCACATGATCACTGCATGCAAGTTAAAAATAATAATCAGATCTGCTTCTTGAGTAGTATTATTTTGATTGGATACTTTCTTACTCAAGTAATTATTAACATTATTTCTACTTGAGTAATTATTTTGTAAAAGTATTAAGACTTTTATTTGAGTGCAGTTTTTGGCTTCTCTACCCACCTCTGCTCACCCTTGAGTCATTCCAAACCCTTCTGTGAAACATAAAAGGAGATGTTTTACCCAGTGTTCATGCTGCTCTTTTCAGTACAATGAAACTAAGTGGGCACTGGGACTGGAAAGCTCCAAAAGTGACAAAAATGTTTCCATAAACATAGTCCATATGACTGTTCAGAAATTTTAATTGTTATTCACCATCAGTGGCGTCAAACGTCATCGGTTCTCTAGTGTTTTGTGACTGATTGTCGTTGATGCCAGTCCTGGTGAAACTTGCCTGACTGTAGCATACTTGAATATGCAGAAGTACGAATGAGATTTGAGAGCTATGGTGGAGGAGAATATATTTGGTGAATAATGGCTTACATATCGGTCTGATAATCACACAAGGCTACTGTATGGTTTCAGAAGGTTTTGTATGTAGCGAATGAGTCATATGGACTGCATTTTTGGAGCTGGACTAAAAGAGCAGCATGAGCATTCTTCAAAATATCTTTAAAATATATATTTTTTTAAAAGTTGGATTTGGGACAACATGAGGGTGAGTAAATGTTGACAGAATTTTCATTTTTGGATGAACTATTCCTTGCAGCTCGCTTATTTATTTATATGTTGGTGGTGTTCTGCTATGAAACAACATCAAACCCATCTGAATCCTATAGAGAAGATGCACAAAGTCAGACCTGTCACCTAGCAACCCGTTAATATGTGCCAAATTACATGCAAGCACCATTTGCACAGTTCAGACAGACTTGAGTGCTTCTATTATAGCAAACTTCTGACTAATCGACTGTTATTATTAGGAATACTTCTGCAAGATCAATTAAAAAGTCCTCTCATGTTCTTGAATAGCAAGCAGGAAATAGACTTAAAATCACTGTCTGCATATCCTTGTCACAGAATCACGGCTCTTTCACCAGCTCCTTAAGTCCTTTGATTTAAAGTAAACAGTTCAGCACACTAAAGCACAGATGAACAAATAACTGCTCTCTGCTTGGATTTCCATTCTGAGAACGCAATGCAACTCTGTTCAAATTGCTACCAAAGTGCTTCTCTCAGTGTTTTTTGCCAACTTTCAACAGACCTGTGTCCTGATAAAAGCATATTTTCCCTGTGTAATTGACTTGTCTGTCTGTGTATTTTCACAGGCGGGGCTGGTTTCCATCATCTTACTGTCGTGCATACACAGAGCCAGCAGTAAATAACAGGTAATCAGACAACACACACACTAACACAGTTCTTTGTTGTCCTGATTAGCTCTGATACTGATCACTGCATCTAGGAAACACAAGCTTCACAACAGTCAAGCCTTATTTTAGAACTGTTACAACCTTTTTCTTCTCAATGTCAAAGACTACATACATCCCAGTTAGATCATTTTTTTCTCTACAACACTGCTTGAAGTCAGGATATGTTTAATTATGCGTTATCTAATAATAGATTAAGGATTGATTAAAAGAAAGTTTAATATGTTTTAACCAATTGGTTTTTATAAATGGCTGATAACAATAATGATATCTATAGAGCAGGGTGGCAGATTTAATGCCTATATTATATACAATATAATACTATATAATATATAATTATATATACAGTGTAGTAAAATAAGATAATAAAATTGTATATATACAGTATATATACAGAGTGCGTGTGTGTGTGTGTGTGTGTGTATGTATGTATGTGTGTGTGTGTATATATATATATATATATATATATATATATATATATATGAGCCAAAACATTATGACCTCTCACAGGTGAATTGAATAACGTTGATCATCTCCTAACAAGGCCACATGTCAAGGTCTGGGTAGATTAGATGGTAAGCGAACAATCAGTTCTCATAGACAATGTGTTGAATGCAGGAGAAATAGGCAGGAGTAAAGACCTGAGCGACATAGACAAGGGACAAATTGTTATGGCCAGACAACTGGGTCAGAGCATCTCTGAAATGGCAAGGCTTTTGGGGTGCTTCCGGTCAGCAGTTGTCAGGGTGTTCGTCGCCCAAGGCTCATCGATGCACGAGGGCAACAAAGGCTATCCCGTCTGGTCTGAACCGAAAGAAGCTCCACTGTTGCACGAGTCACAGAAAATGTTATTGATGCTTACAGGAGGAATGTGTCACAACACACAGTGCATCACATCCTGCTGTGAATGGGACTGCGTAGCCACAGACCAGTCAGAGTGCCCATGATGACCCGTATACCATCAAAAGTGCCTACAATGGGCACGCGAGTGTCGGAACTGGACCTTACGCAGTAGAAGAAGTTCGCCTGGTCCGATGAGTCCCGTTTTCTTTTATATCATGTGGACGGCCATGTACGTGTGCACTGTTTATGTGGGGAAGTGATGGCACCGGGATGCACTATGGGAAAGCGACAAGCCATTGGAGGGAGTGTGATGCTGGTGTTGCCCTGGCCTCCGAATTACCCAGATCTCAATCTGATTGAGCATCTGTGGGATGTGCTGGACCAACAAGTCCGATCCACGGCGGCTCCACCTCGCCACTTAAAGGACTTGAAGGATCTGCTGCTAATGTCTTGGTGCCAGATACCACAGGATACCTTCAAGGGTCTTGTAGAGTCCATGCCTCGGAGGGTTGGCGCTGTTTTGGTGGCACGCGGAGGACCAACAGCATTAAAGGCAGGTGGTCAAAATGTTTTGGCTCATTAGTGTATATACAGCATATATACTGTATATACACCAATCAGCCACAACATTAAAACCTCCTGCCTAATATTGTGTATGTCCCCCTCACTTTTAAATGACTATCACAATTCCAGTGGGTCAGAAGTTTACATACACTAAGTTAACTGTGCCTTTAAGCAGCTTGGAAAATTCCAGAAAATTATGTCAAGCCTTTAGGCAATTAGCCAATTAGCTTCTGAGAGGCTAATTGGAGTCAATTGAAGGTGTACCTGTAGATGTATTGTATGGCCTACTTTCAAAATGTAGTGCGTCTTTCCTTGACATCATGGGAAAGTCAAAAGAAATCAGCCAAGACCTCAGGAAAAGAATAGTGGACCTCCACAAGTCTGGTTCATCCTTGGGAGCAATTTCCAAACACCTGAAGGTACCACGTTCTTCTGTACAAACAATAGTACGCAAGTATAAACACCATGGGACCACGCAGCCATCATACCGCTCAGGAAGGAGATGAATTCTGTCACCTAGAGATGAATGTAATTTGGTGTGAAAAGTGCAAATCTATCCCAGAACAACAGCAAAGGACCTTGTGAAGATGCTGGAGGAAACAGGTAGACAAGTATCTATATCCACAGTAAAACGAGTCCTATATCAACATAACCTGAAAGGTTGTTCAGCAAGGAAGAAGCCACTGCTCCAAAGCCACCATAAAAAAGCCAGACTACATTTTGCAAGTGCACATAGGGACAAAGATCTTACTTTCTGGAGAAATGTCCTCTGGTCTGATGAAACAAAAAATGAACTTTTTGGCCATAATGACCATTGTTATGTTTGGAGGAAAAAGGGTGAGGATGCAAGCCGAAGAACACCATCCCAACTGTGAAGCATGGAGGTGGCAGCATCATTTTGTGGGGGTGTTTTGCTGCAGGAGGGACAGGTGCACATCACAAAATAGATGGCATCATGAGGAAGGAAATTGAATATATGGATATATTGAAGCAACATCTCATGACATCAGCCAGGATGTTAAAACTCGGTCGCAAATGGGTCTTCCAAGTGGACAATGACCCCAAGCATACCTCCTAAGTTGTGGCAAAATGGCTTAAAGACAGCAAAGTCAAGGTATTGGAGTGGCCATCACTAAGCCTTGACCTCAATCTGATAGAAAATTTGTGGGCAGAAATGAAAAAGCGTGTGCGAGCAAGGAGGCCTACAAACCGGACTCAGTTACACCAGTTCTGTCTGGAGGAATGGGCCAAAATTCCAGCAACTTATTGTGAGAAGCTTGTAGAAGGCTACTCAAAAGGTTTGACCCAAGTTATACAATTTAAAGGCAATACTACCAAATACTAACAAAGTGTATGTAAACTTCTTACCCATTGGGAATGTGATGAAAGAAATAAAAGCTGAAATAAATCATTCTTTCCACTATTATTCTGACATTTCACATTTTTAAAATAGTGATCCTAGCTGACCTAAGACAGGGAATGTTTTCTACGATTAAATGTCAGGAATTGTGAAAAACTCAGGTTCGAATCCAGGGTGTGCTGAGTGACTCCAGTCAGGCTTCCTAAGCAACCAGTTGTCCCGGTTGCTAGGGTGGGTAGAGCCATGTTGGGTTAACCTCCTCGTGGTCACCATAATGTGGTTCTCGCTCTCGGTGGGGCACATGGTGAGTTGTGTGTGGATGCCACAGAGAATAGCGTGAGCCTCCACACACGCTACGTCTCCACGGTAATGCGCTCAAGCCATGTGATAAGGTGCGCGGATTGACTGTCTCAGATGCGGTGGCAACTGAGATCATCCTCTGCCACCCGGATTGAGGCGAGTCACTACGCCACCATGAGGACCTAAGAGCGCATTGGGAATTGTGCATACCAAATTGGATAGAAAAAATGGAGAGAAAAAAAAGGAATTGTGAAAAACGTAGTTTAAATGTATTTGGCTAAGGTGTATGTAAACTTCTGACTTCAACTGTGTGTGTGTATATATATATATATATATATATAACACACACACACACACACACACTACCAGTCAAAAGTTTTGAAACACTTATTCTTTATTATACATATATATATTTTTTCACATTTTTAGAATAATAGTAAAGTCATTAAAACTATGGAATAACATAAATGGAACTATGGGAATTATGTTGTGACTAAACAAAATCCAAAATAAATCAAAACTGTGTTATATTTTAGCATCTTCAAAGTAGTCACCTTTTGCCTAGAATTTGCAGACATGTACTCTTGACATTTTCTCAACCAACTTCTGAGGTATCACCCTGGGATGCTTTTTAAACAGTATTGAAGGAGTTCCCATCTATGTTGGGCACTTATTGGCTGCTTTTCATTATTATTTGGTCCAAGTCATCAATTTCAAAACTTTTTTTTTTATTAAATTTAAATTTATAATGAAATAAATTAATATGGTGGCACAATTATATTTTTGTCTACAAAACTAATTTCAAACATTTAAGCATACGCCTTCAGATCAAAAGATTTTTAAGATCATGAGAAACATTTCGGTCAAGTGTTTAAAAACTTTTGACCGGTAGTGTATATAAAGAAACGTCCCTTTTTCAGGACACTGTATTTTAAAGATAATTTTGTAAAAATCCAAATAACTTTACAGATCTTTATTGTAAAGGGTTTAAACAATGTTTTCCATGCTTGTTCAATGAACCATAAACAAATAATGAACATGCTCCTGTGGAACGGTTCTTAAGACACTAACAGCTTTCAGACGGAGGCAATTAAGGTCACAGTTATAAAAACTTAAGACACTAAAGAGACCTTTCTACTGACTCTGAAATACACCAAAAGAAAGATGCCCAGGGTCCCTGCTCATGAACGTGCCTTAGGCATGATGCATGGAGGCATGAGGACTGCAGATGTGGCCAGGGCAATAAATTGCAATGTCGGTACTGTGAGTCACCTAAGACAGCGTTACAGGGAGACAGGAAGAACAGCTGATCGTCCTTGCAGTGGCAGACCACATGTAACAACACCTGCACAGGATTAGTACATCCGAATATCACACCTGTGGGACAGGTACAGGATGGCAACAACAGCTGCCTGAGTTACACCAGGAACACACAGTCCCTCCATCAGTGCTCAGACTGTCATCAATAGGCTGAGAGAGGCTGGACTGAGGGCTTGTAGGCCTGTTGTAAGGCAGGTCCTTACCAGACATCACCGGCAACAACATCGCCTATGGGCCCATCCCACCTTCGCTGGACCAGACAGGACTGGCAAAAAGTGCTCTTCACTGACGAGTCGTGGTTTTGTCTCACCAGGGGTGATGGTCGGTCTCGCATTTATTGTCGAAGGAATGAGCATTACACCGAGGCCTGCACTCTGGAGTGGGATCGATTTGGAGGGGGAGGGTCCGTCATGGTCTGGGGCGGTGTGTCACAGCATCATCGGACTGAGCTTGTTGTCCTTGCAGGCAATCTCAATGCTGTACGTTACAGGGAAGACATCCTCCTCCCTCATGTGGTACCCTTCCTGCAGGCTAATCCTGACATGACCCTCCAGCATGACAATGCCACCAGCCATACTGCTCGTCCTGTGCGTAATTTCCTGCAAGACAGGAATGTCAGTGTTCTTTTTATGTTCATACAAATATTTACATGTTAAGTTTGCTGAAAATCAAAGTAGTTGAAAGTGAGAGGACGTTTCTTTTTTTACTGAGTTTATATAGATAGATAGATAGATATACACAAACAAATATTTTTTTTTACACAATATTGAAATTAATATTAAAATTTACTAAACAGTACAAGTATAAATAGTGCTATCAGCAGATTTAGAAACTGACACTTAATCAGCCAAGCTAAATATTGGTCTTTCACTTTCATCAGCACAGTTCGCATGAAAGTGCTTGGGAGCTTTTATCTGACTTGCATCTGGCATGGAAAAGTTGACTCCTTAAACAGACTTTGGCTCACAACACTAACACAGTGTTAGCATGCTGAGAGTGAAACACTGGAAATAGGATTTACCCAGACTGACCCAGCTATGCTGTTCTAGACTACTAATCTCATGCTGTACTCTTCATGCTGTGTGTGATGTCATTCAAAGATGTGCGTGTGGGCAAAAAAAAGATGCACCTACCTCAACAAATGTTTGAAATACACAAGAGTTTATTGCTTTTCCATGACATAATGTATTTAGTTTAGTTTGTGTGAATACTATACTGTATGTTGACTATAATATTCTGTAAATAAAAGTAATATCCTTGGATAATTCAATATTGTAAAAACTCTCAGAGCATGAATTTCAATGAATGTTTGCTATCTATAGTAATTTAGGTATATAATTGTCTAGCTTGATAACCATAAACTAACAAAAAAAAACAAGAAATAGAAAGCAATGTTTAATTTGACAATTACTTTTTTCAGTTATGTAATTTGGTGTCTAAAAAAGACACAAATAGACGAATTGTCTGGTTGAGACTACTGTAAGTACAGGTAAGACCATGTATGGCTCCTCACTACCATGGTTAGCTAAATATATGGCTAGTTAATAAATAATAATAATAATAATGCAAACGGTAATAAATTATAGTATTTCTGAAAAATGTAGTCGAAACACATTTAGCAACTGCAACTGCCACCGTTGTAATACAAATGAGGTCTAATAGATTAATAAATATCAAACTATAACAGTTTTGTCAAAATATTACAGTGCTGCTTTAAATGTCGGGGCTGTCTACTGTTGGAGAGGTTTGACTTCCTCCATAGCGATTTAACTATCTAACATGGCGAGAACTGGAAAATTCTCACTAGAAATAAATGTCACATCAGTTTTGTGGTCTGCTGTGCAATATCGAGGGACGCCCAGTTGTTGTGCACGTGCCAGAGATGCAGTAGATTAGAGCGGATCATTGGCGCGAGTTCCATTACACTCACGTGAAAACCAAGCTTCATGTTGCAGATGAGAATCCTTTAGTGCGAATAAAGCATGGAACGCAAGATTATCATTAAATTTGCCTCTGCCTTAAGTTTCACTTGGGAGGCTGGCGACAAATTTTCAAATGGAGAACCGTGGCATTATTCATTCCCTGATGTCCGCGACCCAGTCCGATTAGACTTGCGACCCACCAGTTGAGAAACATTGGTTTATAAGATTTTGCCTGACACAGCAGAACATTGGACTATTTCAAAACCTGTTGTTTGCAAGGGTAAATTGTTATAAAACGTTTGAAAATGCTTCTGCTGAATGGATGGAATCAGTATTTGCAATGTGAGTGTAACCTGACATGATTGTGTGTTGTAGTAATGTGGGAAACCCTCCGATGCGCAGTAAGAGTGTGGCCAACCTCATGCAGCAGGACACAGAGGATGACATGATGGTTCTGCCTCCAGCGGACTACAGCGACTCCCCCATCAGGAAAAACTCCAAGACCCTGTCAGACACGTACACCCCCTCCTCATATGAAAACTCTGTGAGTATTTTAAAATATCCCTCTCCTTCATGCACAATAAACAAACCAAAGTTGAAACCTGTTTGTATTGTATTTTTCATGCTGGGTCTGAGTCTGCTCAGATTATGGGTTGTTTTTCCTTGGATAGATCAGATTATCTTGACAGCTGTATGGCATAAAAGTGTCAGATGTCTGAATATAGATTCCAGATAATCAATGTGTAGATGTAGATGGACAAAATACATACATTTCAGCACAACATGGAGAGTCTCCACAACATGACCCAGTTCTTATCAAATTAAATGGGTGGCATCAATTGGGCGGCTAAATGCTCAAGAGGAACACCAACCCTTCCATATATAAATCTAGTTAATCCAGTACCGTAAGTATTAGAAACTAGATACGCTTTAAAAGGCTAAAGGTTTATGTAAAAGGTAGTGTCAGGGTAGGCTGTAGTAAATATATTTACCATATAAAAAAAAAAAAAAGAAAGTCCATGCAAAGTTGAACTCCCAAGTTGAACTCCCATATGTGTGTGACTAATGCCGTACCGTGACGTGGACAGTTACAGTCCATGTGACTTTGGTGGATGGGGATCAGGATCACTTTAAAGAGGATTGCCGGTGGAGCAATGCTAAATCCAAACTGATCCGACAGACAAGTGTCACCTCAACAGTATATAAAGAAAAATCAACCTTTCAAACCCACCTTAATCTTTCACCACCACCTTTAACTGTTTATTTTAGCTTGGTAGCTAAAAAGTATGCACCAGATTCAGCCTTATAAGACTTTGTCATTGTTGGTCAAATTATAATGTGGCCTGCTGATTACGTTATAGGTTGTGTGGTGTTTCTAACAGCACAAAACTGATGACTCGAGCTCTCAATATATCCAAAAACATCCTAGCCTTCCTCCTTTAGTTCATCAAGTCTTTTATTTACATGCTTGCAAAAACATGAGCCAAAACTGTGGGCAGTGACATACGCCTATCAATGCATGTAAATGACGGGATTTTGTTTATTCCCAGAGGAGCCTGTGCTCTGTTTCACCAACAGCGATTTCAGACACAGAGCAGAGCGTTATGTAATGCTTCTCAACAGGCAATGCAACACCATAACTACGTAATGTCACGGTCCTTGTCTCTTATATTATACCCATGCTAATTTTAGTGATAGGGCTAGTCTGATGAGATACTTGATCTCATTGCAAGCTCTCCTTTTAAGTTAATGAGCTCTAATGCCACTGAATGAAGCACTTGGCTATCTAGCATTAGCACAAAGCGTATGGGGCTGTACGGCGGGAACCCTGATTTGTGATATTTATGGGTAGCGGGTTTGAATGGCCAGTCACTGAAAGAGGATACTCCTCTCCTGGCTGGGCGTGGTGAAATATTAATTGCTCACCAAATCCTCTGGCAAGCCCCAACCACACACACATCCAGGCCATGGCTCATCCTTTCTGATAGAGTTCCACACAGACTTCAACCTGAAACCCGTGACTGGCTACAGACTGATGGTACTGGGGTCAGTTTGAGAAAATCTACCCAATCATTTACCCTGTATGGTGTCATGTAATATTCTGTCCCCCCTCAGAATACTAAAAACAAAACAGATACTGTTGGCTGCAAGAACGTTTAATGGGTACTCTCTTCGGTGCCAGATAGAAATCCTACAGAATCGCTTTATGATGTAGGTCATCTTGACTAAAATAGATAGGTTACCACGGTCATGGAAAACCTGGAGATGTCGGGGAATTTTATAATTGTTTTACAAGCCTGGAAATGTCATGGAAATTAATAAAATCTCAAAAGTCATGGAAAAATGATGGAAAATTCTATAGTAAATGGCTAAATATTGCTCTTTTGTAGAGTAAAACTTGATTGCAAAGCTATACTGATGTCTTATTTGTCAGTAAATAGTTCTTTGAATTCTGCGCTTTTCAATGAATTAGTTTAAATGGTTCACTAATCACTGATTTTTTTTTTTTTAATAAAAGTGATTCATTAGCAAATTGGTCAATCAAAATGATTAAAAAAAATTCTCCAGTAATCACAAAAGTCATGGAAATTCATTAGTTAAGTCATTTTTATTTGTATAGCACTTCGTTTCAAAGCAGCTTTACAGAAAATCATGCATTAACAGAAAATGAAACTGTAATATCTATAAAGTCTTAGAGTCACCATTATGTAGTTTGATTAAATATGATTGTATATTGTGTATAAAAAATAAACAGTTAAATCATAATTGTATTTATAACCCCAGTGAGCAAGCCGAAGGCGACTGTGGCAAGGAACACAAAACTCCATAAGATGTTGGTTAATGGAGAAAAATAACCTTGGGAGAAACCAGGCTCACTGTGGGGGCCAGTTCCCCTCTGGATAACCAGCATGAATATAATGCCAATATTAGTTATTTGTGTGCAGTGCAGGTCATGGTTTAAGATTAGTAAAAGTGTTAAGGTCCAGTGTTTAAAAAAAAGGTTTTTTTATGAACTGTAATATGAATGACTAATATCTTTGAAGTTCATCCTGGATTAACTGCAGAAGTTCACATAGATGCATTGTCCTTTGTTAGTTGGCTGATGAAAGCTTTTGTTGGCAATTAAACGATAGTCGATGTATTCCATTTCAAGAGTGTAGTCCATCAATAAACAAAGGTGATGCAGGCAGAGATCAATGAGGTGCATTGCAGTTCAACCGGCAGGTCATTTCGGTGAGGTTTGGTGGAGTCCATCCTAAATCCAAGGTTCAGGCAGTGGCATATGAAGTATCCGATGTCTTACAGTTGGAGTTGGGATCAGTTCATCCTCTGAAGTCCATCGTAAAAGACTTAAGTGATGTCTGGCTGGCACCAGCTGCATTTAGTCATCATCACTCAGAGACACACAGCAGTTGAGTCTGACAGTAAGCAGGAACGGAGCTGGAACCTCGGGATTTATATCCTGGAGACATGGAAACAAATAGAATAATATTAGCGTAGATGTCTTTCAATTTTATAGTTATAGTTATAGATCATGAGTCAAAGATCATTAGTCAAAAAAGGGTGGAAACCATGATATATGATAATTGATGTTGTGTTTTTTTTTTTTTTTATTATTATTATTTAATTTATGTCATTTCTAAATTTAACGTCACATATAAACAGGAAAGATTAGCACTTAAATTGCATACCATACTGCTAGTTAGCCAATTAGTCTGCTAGCCCTTCTTTCTGCTAACTGATTAGTCAACTAGCTAAGTTATGACACTATCATTATTTTTTTGTCTATTATATGTAGCTACCACTACTGTAATTAACATTTCTCATTTATTTTACTCAGCTCATAAGCTAACATTTAGCCTTCTAGCTACGACTACTATAATTAACTTTTCTCATTTCTTTTACTCAGTTAGCTCATAAGCTAACATTTAGCCTTCTAGCTACCACTATTATAATTCAAATTTCAAATTTATTTTACTCAGTTAGCTCATAAGCTAACATTTAGCCTGCTAGCATAGCATGACGTTAGCCATGTACCATACTGTTAGCCTAATCGCCTTCTAGCTTAGCTTACCACTAACTAATTAGCCTGCTAGCCTAGCATATACCATACACAAGTTACTAAACTGTCATTATTGTTTGTATTATGTATTACTTGTTGAATATTACTAAGATTAGCTGATTAGTCTGCAAGCTTATTTTACCGTTAACTGATTATTCTGCTAGCCTAGCATATACCTTATGCAAGTTATTACAAATCATAATTTTTGTATTATTTGTTGCCACCACTAATTAACATTTCTTGTTTCTTTTTCGCATCTAGCTTACAAACTAAAGGTTAGCCTACTAGCATTGCATGCCTACTGTTTGCCGATTAGCCTGCTATCTTAGCTTACTGCTAACTAATTAGCCTGTGAGCATAGCATTTACATTATACAAGTTACTACAATACTATTTTTTTATTATTATTTATATTTGTTGATACCACTACAGTAATTAACATTGCTTGTTTCTATTTCTCAATTTGCTTGCAAGCTAACGGTTAGCCTACTAGCAAAGCTTACCACTAATTGATTAGCCTGCTTGCCTGCAAATACCCTATGCAAGGTAGCACACCCTCATTATGAATTATTTATTATTTGTTGCTACCAATACTATAATTAACATTTCTAGTTTCTTTTCTCAGCTCACAAGCTAACAGTTAGCCTGCTAGCTTATCTTACCTCCAAATGATTAGCCTAGCAAATACCATACACAAGTTACTACACTATCTTTATTTTTGTACTATTTATTATTTGTTGCTACCACTACTACAAAAGGATAATTGGAAAGGTTATTTTGATTAGATATCGCAATAAATCAGTATTTTTGAACATGCACTTCAAGCGGCTACTTCTTGGGGTCCAAGGGGGATAGGATTGTGCAGAGGGGATAAATCTGGCATGACACTGGCTCTAGCGACTCTAGGTGAATTGTGCCCAACCAGTCGATCGCAGACTGTTTCCCAGTCGATCGCGAGAGTAAACTGCACTCTGGTTTACCCTCTCTCTCTTCACCATTCCCACATCTCAGACCTCAAATACTTAAAATGTTAACCCTTAAAAATTACAGCGACGAATTCAGGAGCTAAATTCGAAATCGCATACTAACTTACTACTCATACTATTTCATATAAATATATGGCAGAAATAGCAATAGTAGTATGCTAGTACGCTAATCCAAATTCCGCCAGGGTTTTAGCTGTGCATGCTGGGTATGGTTTGTTGCTATGGTTTTAGCTAGGCACATTACATTATTAGTAGGGACTCGCTATTAGTGAGGTTGAGAGAGCTGTGACTTCAGCAAAGTAAAAAGCATTTATGGCAGAAGCCAAAAAATCGAAAACATATTTTCATTCAGACTGGCAGGAGGATTATTGTTTTGTTTATTCAAATTTGGGGGGCAGTGGTAGCTCAGCGGTTAAGGCTCTGGGTTACTGATCAGAAGGTCAGGGGTTCAAGCCCCAGCACTGCCAAGATGCCACTGTTGGGCCCTTGAGCAAGGCCCTTGACCCTATCTGTTCCAGGGGCGCCATATCATGGCTGACCCTGCACTCTGACCCCAGCCTAGCTGGGATATGTGAAAAAAAAAAAAGAATTTCACTGTATATGTGCAAATGTATAATGTGTGATAAATAAAATTATTAATTATAATTATAAGTCCATCTGTCTTATTTGCAATGCAAGCGTGGCCTTACCGAAGAAGGGCAATTTGGAGCGGCATTTCAAGACTGTGCACAAAAGCTACGATGCAGATTTCCCGGCTAAATTAGCTCAACGCACCCGAAAAGTCCGGGAATTGAAGGGGCAGTTAGCAGCACAGCAGTCTATTTTTACCAGGCCAAACACCAAGGATAAGGCTGCAACTATTGTATCTTATCGCGTCAGTCACGTTCTTGCAAAACACAAGAAGTCTTTCAGGGACGGTGAAGTTGTGAAAGAAGCGTTCGTCGAGGCTGCAGATGCACTATTTATTGACTTTAAGAATAAAAGTGATATCATAGTTGCCATTAAGGACATGCAATTATCCCGTGGCACTGTTACACGGCGATGCGAGGGAATGGCAGAGGATGTCGAGGAGCAGCTGAGGAAGGATATTGAAGGGTGTGAATGTTTTTCTCTTCAATTTGACGAGTCGACTGATGTCATGGATGTGGCTCAGTTATGTGTTTTCATCAGAATGGTTTTTGGAGACATGGGTGCAAAAGAAGAGCTACTCACCATTTTGCTATTGAAAGGACACACTAGAGGCGAAGATATTTTCCAAGCTTTCATGGAATTTGTCAAAACCCAATTGCCCCTCTTCAAACTCATCTCTACCACAACTGATGGTGCTCCAGCAATGGTGGGCCGTACTAGCGGGTTCATTGCATTGTGCAAACAGAGTGAATATTTCCCGGACTTCCTTAATTACCACTGTATAATCTACCAGCAGGCATTGTGTGGTAAGATTTTAAACATGAAAGTGATGGATGTTGCAATGAAGATTGTGTGTTCCGTTCGGGCCAGGAGTCTACAGAGAAGGTTATTCCGTGCTCATTTGGAGGAGACAGGTGCAGAACACACAGACCTGTTGCTGCACATGGATGTTAGATGGCTGAGTAGAGGAAAATTTTTAGCGAGATTCTCAGTGTTGTTGCCTGAAATCAAAGATTTTCTGAAGCTTTCAAAACATGTAGAATATGCCCAGCTAGAGGACTACCAGTGGCTATTGGATTTAGCATTCCTGACCGATCTCACTGACCTGTGGAATGATTTTAATTTAGAGCTGTGGGGTAAAGATAAACATGTAATCAACGTGATAATTTCAGTGAACACATTTAAAAGCAAGCTACAACTGCTGTCAAGTATGCTGCAACACAATGACCTGCGGAACTTTCCTCACATGCAGGCAGAACTTCAGAGTCAGGGCAAAGACTTTGTGCAGCTTGACAATGCACGTTATGAGGAGCAAGTTCAGAGCATCTTGTTCGAATTTGAGAGGCGTTTTACAGACTTTTCATCCATCAAGCCTGTTGCCAGCTATCTGTGTTTTCCATTTGGCCCAAGTATTGATGTGGATTGTATTGCCTCCAAAATCGTATCAATGTTCCACTTGGATAGCTCTGCTGTTGAGAATGAGATTCTCACACTGCAAAATGACATTGAGATCAAATCCAGGGCAACACCTGGCATGAATGGAGAGTTCTGGAACTTACTGCCTGAACAAAAGTATCACAACCTCAGAAGATGTGCTTTCAACTTGACAGCACTTTTCGGATCAACCTATTTGTGTGAGTGTGCTTTCTCTCACATGAAAATCATCAAGTCGAAGTACAGATCTACAATGACTGATGACCACTTTGTGGCCTGCTTAAGGCTTGCGACCAGCTCCTACTGCCCTGACTATGAGAAACTAGCTGCGTCCTCCCAGTGCCAGAGGTCCTACTAAGGTAGAGAAATAACTTTATTGTCACTTTTCTAACTAGAACTAGGCTATGTTTTATTATATCTGGATTAGGCCTACTTTTCTGTTTGTTTTGTGCATATTAAATATGTAGATACGCTATGAGTAGCGACTGTGGCTTTCTGTTTGGACTGGTAGATCTCGGCACACTGACAAATTTAAAAGTAGATCTTGGTTCAAAAAAGGTTAGGCCCCCCTGCTCTAGGTCAAGTCATGACATACATGCCCTTGTTTTTGTGTACACTATTTAAGTTTTCGAGCTAGATCTGTAAGCGTGCTTACAAATCGGAACCTGTCCTCCCCACTGAGAGTTGGCTCGTCACTGTGGCGTACAAGGGACTTGTGCCATGCAAGTACTCAAGCAAATCTTTGCTCTCTGCAGTGAAAAGCCATGGAAGGCCAGGTGGTAAACATGGACACTCTCCATAAAAACTCACTGTATTAGAAGCCATCAAGCAGGATGGGTGATTGTCCTGTTCAGTAGAGACAGAGGCCGTATTTTTTCACAAACAACATGTTTGGACGGGTGGGGGAGGATGAGTCTTGAATGCTGGCAATTGAAGGCATTGTGTGAAAAATGCTCCCTACCTGGTTTTCTGTTAGCACAAAAGAGAAAAAGTAAACAGCAGAAAAAGAAGGCAAATAGACAACTGATAGTTTTGAATCTGAAAAGAATGCAAAGAGTGATCATGTAACAATGAAATATAGTAGTGATGCTGTCTTCATCCAGTTTACCTGTTCCGTCATTTTGAGTCACATTGACCCCGAAACACATTTTGAGTTTTATGCACTGAAGTACAAAATGAAGTCTCAGCCAACAGGTAAATTATAATATCTCATCAACAATAAGTATATTAAAAAGGCAGAGACTTTACTTTTTACTTCAGTGCATAAAACTTAAAATGTGTTTCAGTGTCAAAGTGACTCAAAATGATGGAGCAGGTGACAGTGAAGATATATGCCGTGTTAGGGATATGCAGTTACATTGTGGGTAAAATTGTGGTTTAGGTTAGGGAACCTCACTTTCCATTTACACAAAATGTTAACATCTAACCAGATAGTTGTGACAATTATAGCAGTGTTGATGTCATAGACAAGCTCTTTCTGGTGTGTGGAGTAAATATGCACAGCTGAACAACAACAGTGGACTGATTTGATGTCAGATGGCACTAACTGAACTAAGAGTCATCCCTGTCCTGTGTACAGTATTTGCCGCAGTATACAGCTGCCCTCTGGTGGAGAGACAGAATTAGTGCTGATTTCAGTCCTACACTCATTGACGGCATTTGCTACAGCAAGCATCACTATTACTATTGCTCATACTTAAGGTTAGGAACCATAAGTTTGAGTCTAAGAATTAAACATTCTGCATAAATCATCCCACACTGTGCCTGGGTTCCTATATGTTGCCATGGAAACGTGCATAGTAGTTTGACACCTGAGGGGAAAATTATGAGCGATGGTCTGACCATTTTGTATGTGATCGGATCGAGTGAAAAAAAAAACCTCAACCATAATGTTATCTCCTTGTAAAGCTGCGTTCACACTGCCAGCTACTTTGTCGCTGCATGTCGCCAGTGGCTGGCGGTTAGGTCGCTAGTGGTGTGTATGGAGAGTCTAAACAGCACTGTTTCTTTACAATTAATATTATTATTAAAATATTAGTAAGGTTATTAATATGGTACGTTTATTCACTATATCTGATCATTTATATGGTTTTGTTTGCTGTCATACATGTAACACATTTTCAAAACAAATTTTTTAATAGTTCATTTTACAGGCTATTTGATGATTTAAACCTACTTGGAATCCCCACGATCTCAGATACACCTTTCCACGCATAATTTTTCTTAAATATGTCCCTGTACGTGGGCAGAGACATATCATATAACACTGGTAAATTGCTAACAGCAAGGATTAGCCTTTCCTCCTCTTTCCGTCACTGCAGGAGCTGAGAGAGAGAAGGATCACGTGAGCTCTACCGTCTTCTCTCGTATTGGCTGTCGCTCCCGAAAGTCACTGTTCATTTGCATAAAGTTAAACATTTCTCAACTTTGTCACATCCGACACACCGACATCCAGTCGCCAACGGTCGCCGTCGCTCGTGTCGCCGGAAGTCGCCAGCTCTCATTGATAATGAATGAGATGAGGTTGTTTTGTCGCTGCGTGTCGCTGGCAGTATTTCGGGTGCATCAAAATAATCCACACAACTCCAGTCGACAAATAAAGTTCTTCTGAATGCAACCGGTTGATTATTTTGAGAAACAAAACAATACTTATATACTTTTTAACTACAAATGTTCGCTTCCGTACATCTCTGTGATGTGCGCTCATGAGAGGGATGACGTAAGCTCGTTGGTGTACGGAAGCAAACATTTGTAGTTAAAAACTATATAAGTATTGTTTTGTTTCTCAAAATAATCAACCGTTTGGGTTCAGAAGACCTTTGTCGACTGGAGTCGTGTGGATTATTTTGATGCACCCTAAATATGCATTTTGGACCGTAAAAAAATGGAGGACATTCACTTGCATTGTTTAGAGGAGGAGGCCTGAAATGAAATCCTAAAAGTCTTAAATTCTGTTTTGATGAAGAAAGAAACTCAGATACATCTTGGATGGCCTGAGGGTGAGTAAATTATCAGCAAATTTACATTTTTGGGTGAACTATTCCTTAAAGTGCCTAAAACTTTTGCACAGTACTGTAAAATACGGGATCGTCCTGTATTTAAAGATGAAATGATGCGTCCCATTTTGAATCAATACGGGATGCGATTTGTCCCAGGTGGTCAGATGGCGTCACAGCGTAATTGTTCCAGAACGTTAATTTAACATTGATATTTGTTGGAATTTGGGGGAATAGAATAGAATTTTATACTGTGTGTGTGTATATATATATATATATATATATATATATATATACAGTATGTTTTCATAAGATTGTAAACATACTGTATACTTTAGCCCGACCGATATGGGATTTTTGAGACCGATACCGATATTAGAGAGGGAAAATTCACCAGTTACCAATATGGTGGCCGATATATGTAATTTTTGAGCTGGAATGAAAACAGCTATGTGAACTTTCCTATGTGGATTTTTGTCGACTGGAGTCGTGTGGATTATTTTGATGCACCCTAAAAAGTATGCATCATGATGGCGCCTCGATGTGGAGCGCTTCTATTGTTTTGTTGTTTTTGTTTGTTTGTCCTGTGTTTAGTAATCTTTTTCCAGTCAGTTTTACCAGAGACGAACTGCTGAACATTCGACAACATATACCAGTCAATCTTTTCCCGGAGTTTGAATATTCAGACGTTTTGTTTGACATTTTAGTCGGAGGCACGGCTGTGCAGTTTAAACGCGCTATGAGATGCAGGCGAGGGAGACGAGCAGGCACGCTGGTCAAGCTCTGTCAGCGGGGCTTTCGAACAACACTGCCGAGCATTCATCTTGCAAATCTCTGCTCTCTTCCTAACAAAACGGACAAACTACATCTCCTCACCCACACAAACAAGGACTTTTCAACCTCTGCTGCCTTGTGCTTCACAGAAACCTGGCTGAGTGAAGTAATTCCGGACAGCGCGTTACATCTGCCGGGCGTTCAGCTGTTCAGAGCGGATCGGGGAAAACGAGAGGCAGTGGAACATGCTTTACATCAATGAAAGTTGGTGTACAGATGTAACAACGTTAAAGAGGATGTGCTGTCCTAATTTGGATGCGCTTTTTATTAACTGTAAGCCTTTCTACTTGCCGTGGGAGTTTTCCTCGTTTATTCTGGTGAGTGTGTATATCGCACCAAATGCGTGTTTGAATGCCGCGCTGCAACAGCTGGCTGATCAAATCACAGACACAGAACAAAAATACCCGGACTCAGTTATTATTATTCTTGGGGATTTTAACAAAGCAAACCTCACACGTGAACTGCCCAAATACAAACAGCACATTACATGCCCCACCAGAGACAGGAACATACTGGATCACTGCTGCACAACAATAAAGGATGCATATCGCTCTGTCCCTAGAGCAGCTTTGGGACTATCTGATCACTGTCTGGTTCATCTTCTTCCAACCTAAAGACAGAAATTAAAATCTGCTAAGCCTGTATTAAGGACTGTAAAGAGATGGACCAACGAAGCAGAGCTGGAACTACAAGCCTTCTTTGACTGCACTGACTGGAGTGTTTTTGAGGCTGCAGCCACAGACCTGGACGAGCTCACAGATACTTTTACATCATATATCAGTTTCTGTGAGAATATGTGCATTCCTACTAGGACTTATTTAACATTTAACAACGACAAACCATGGTTTACAGCGGAACTCAGGCAGCTTCGTCAGGCCAAAGAGGATGCTTACAGAGTTGGGGATAAAGTCTTGTACAATCAGGCCAGGAACACACTGAATAAGGAAATTAGAGTGGCTAAAAGAAGATACTGTGAGAAGCTGAAAAACAAGTTTTCAGCTAACGAACCTGCATCAGTGTGGAGTGGCATGAAACAACTCACAAATTACAGGACTCCTACCCCCAAACCTGTGGTGGACCAACAACTGGCTGACGACCTGAATGTGTTCTACTGTAGATTTGAAAGGCCCAATCTCACACCCCACACCCACACTGACCTTCACTTTACACAAACACCAGCACCTCCTGCAAGCCCCCCTCCTCCCCCCTCCTGCTACTCAACATGCACTTAAGATCTGCGAAGATGATGTGAGCCGTGTCTTTCAGAAACAAAAGACGAGGAAGGCTTCAGGCCCAGATGGTGTCTCACCAGCATGTCTTCGATCCTATGCTAACCAGCTGGCCCCCATCTTCACACAGATCTTCAAGAGATCACTGGAGCAGTGTGAAGTCCCATGCTGTTTCAAATGCTCAATCATTATTCCTGTCCCAAAGAAACCAAAAATCACAGGACTTAATGACTACAGACCTGTCACCCTGACATCTATGGTCATGAAATCATTGGTGTTGGCCCACCTGAAGGACATCACTGGACCCTTTCTAGATCCCCTTCAATTTGCTTATCGAGCAAACAGGTCTGTGGATGATGCAGTCAACATGGGATTGCATCATATCCTGCAACATCTGGACAGACCAGGGACATACGCAAGGATCCTTTTTGTGGACTTCAGTTCGGCTTTGAACACCATCATCCCAGCTATTCTCCGGACTAAATTACACCAACTCTTTGTTCCCACGTCTATCTGTCAGTGGATTACCAGCTTTCTGACAGACAGGCAGCAGCTTGTGAGACAGGGGAAATTCACTTCCAGCACCTGTACAATCAGCACTGGTGCCCCCCAGGGATGTGTGCTCTCCCCACTACTCTTCTCCCTCTACACCAAAGACTGCATTGCCAAGGACCCCTCTGTCAAGCTCCTGAAGTTTGCAGACGACACCACTGTCATCGGCCTCACTAGAGATGACGATGAGTCTGCATACAGAAGGGAGGTTAAACAGCTGGCTGTCTGGTGCAGTCAAAACAACCTTGAGCTGAACACGCTCAAAACGGTGGAGATAATTGTGGACTTTAGGAGGAACCCCCCAACACTGTCCTCCCTCACCATTCTAAACAGCACTGTGGCAGCAGTAGAGTCATTCAGGTTCCTGGGCACTACCATCACACAGGACCTGAATTGGGAGACCCACATTGACACATTGAAAAAGGCCCAGCAGAGGTTGTACTTCCTTCGCCAGTTGAGGAAGTTTAACCTGCCACAGGTGCTGCTGATACAGTTGTACTCAGCAGTCATTGAGTCTGTCCTCTGCACTTCAATAACTGTCTGGTTTGGTTCAGCTATGAAATCAGACATCAGAAGACTACAAAAGACAATTCGGACTGCTGAGAGGATTATTGGTTGCCCCGTTAGCTATAAGCTATTAGCTCGTTAGCTATAAGCTCGTTGTAACAGAGTAAAAGACAGACGTTGTTTATTTTACTTTCCAGCATTGTCTCTCACCAACTAAGTAATAACATAGCATGAAATCAACACTCATCAGACACAATTCACCACCGCACCATTGTCTGCTGAGCTGCAAAAAGATGCTCTGATGTTTACCTTTCAGTCTGCTACATTACTTACTGCACTGACAAACTATAGATGGCTAACAGCAAACAGACATGAGTGACATGGTTGTCAGGGACAAGATTAACATTATATTAGTTATATTGAAAAGGGAAAATGATGGGGTCATTAAGTTTCCAGTATGTATTTCACAAACTATTTAGCAACTTACTGTGATGACACCGCTGAACTCCGCCCTGTCTGCAGAGCCACCATCGGTTCAGAGTCAGCTCTGTAAACAATGTAGACGGAGCGCACTCTGCTGGACAAACTACGCTATGACACCAATTCTAAAGCATTGTTTTCTGCATTATATGTTCTGAAAAAAGTTTTCATATCGGCGCATATCGGTAAAATATACGTCGATACCGATATATTGGTGAAATATATCGGTCGGCACTACTGTATCCAGTACTGTTTATGAATTATTGGATGCTATTATTATTATGGGGGGGGGGGTTATTTTGCAATAAGTCCACTGTATGTGTGTAAGTTGAGCTTTTAAATTTGGATGTAAAAAATTACATCCAAAAATATTTTTTTTTTTTATGCATTTACTATAACTTGTTTGTTGAACTGTTGTATAAAAGCAATGCCAGCTGTTCAAGCCTCATGCCAAGACTGAATCACAGATCACTGATTACAACAGCACTCTTGCTCATGTGATATTGCTTAAGTATTTATTCTTTAAATATAATAATCATACAATAATAATTGTCTGAGCTATTTTACAGATTGTGTTGTTTTGCTAATGACATATAAAGAGCAGTTGTGCGAATGGAGACCAGGGTCATTTAAGGCAAAAATCCAACAAATAGTTATATATTATGATCATGGGTCATTTTCTGGGTTAGGTAACACCATCTAAATTGCACAATGTGGGGCACAACGTAGCTCAGTGGTAAAGACGCTGGCTACCACCCCTGGAGTTCACTAGTTCGAATCCCAGGGTGTGCTGAGTGACTCCAGCCAGGTCTCCTAAACAACCAAATTGGCCCGGTTGCTAGGGAAGGTAGAGTCACATGGGGTAACCTCCTCGTGATCACTATAATGTGGTTCGTTCTCAGTGGGGCGCGTGGTGAGTTGAGAGTGGTTGCCGCGGTGGATGGCGTGAAGCCTCCACACACGCTATGTCTCCGTGGCAATGCGCTCAACAAGCCACGTGATAAGATGCGCAGATTGACGATCTCAGACGCAGAGGCAACTTAGATTCGTCCTCCACCACATGGACTGAGGCGAATCACTATGCGACCAGGAGGACTTAAAAGCACATTGGGAATTGGGCATTCCAAATTGAGAGAAAAATCCAAAAAATAAATAAATAAAATAAAATTGCACAATGTAATATTTTAAGTGGTATTCTAGGTTATATGAGTCTTTTCATGACTATAGCTGAAGTATGAATCTGCCTGCAATTGTTACAGTTTCATATAACATAAAACACCAGTTGAGGCTTCCTGCAGACATGCCTGATGAAAGAAATCAGATCTTTAGTGTTTTAGCTGTCATACCCATCACTAAGGTTTTAAACTGACTAGCCTTTCAAGCAGGACTAGATTCCAGACCTTCAGTGAGGTAACACACTTCGTTCTCAGCGTGTGACTGTTGGATGTAAGGAAAGTTTGAACTTCCATGCTGTTTTGAGCATTTTTTTTTTCTTTCTTAGTGATTTAGGAGTTAGTTATCACACATATCATAAAAGCTTCTGTCATTTCGTAAGAGTTGAGTTTCACAAGTTCTTGTGTCTTACAAAATTTTTTTTTTTTTAAAAATCTCTTTAGTCTGTAAATTGTCTTTAAACTGCTGTGATCAGAATGCTACTCCTACTATTTCTATAGTATGCAGGTATTTTGTAGGCATGGAATACCCAGATAACCTTCTACATTTGTCATATATATATATATATATATATATATATATATATATATATATATATATATATATACACTGTATCATAAATTTATCGTAACAGTTCTTATATATATGTATATAGTATAGTGCAGTAAGCAGTACACTACTATTCCATTGCGAACATAGCCACTGTTTCTCAGACAGTTGTAATAGCAGATTACTAGCTGCTGTGTCCAATTCACAGCTCTTAAACAATATAATTTGTGTATTCAGCCACTGAACTGAACACATTCCTGTCGTACCTAGCAGTCTGCTTTGAGCCACATGATCTGAGACAGTGCTGCTGTCTCTGACTTTATAAATTGTTGTCTTCTCTGTAGATTTGTGACACGTGCTTCTCTTTGTTTCCTGTAGGTGCCTCAGTCAAACGGGATGCCAAAGCACCCTATCCTGGGGTGAGTATCTCTTAATGGATCATGTATGCTGTGTCTTTTCAAATGAGGATATTTCTTCTGCGCACATGCTTTGTCAGCTAGTGAATATATGACCAGTGAAGACTGTGAACTATGTGAATACTCTATATGCAAATCTAAAGAAAGGTTCACACAAGATTTTATGAGACATTCACTTCCATTAATACACTACTAGAGAGTGTTTTACACTTAAGTTTGGTCAATTCTAATCCTCAAAATCTTTGTTTAGCGAAATGACGTTAGACCATTAGAGGATCTAAACCTCACAGATTTACCTGTTGGCGTGAAATCTCATTTTGGCAGTTTTGCATTAATACCAGTTTATGCAGAAATCAATTAAAAAAAGAGAAGCTACATAGTTTGCATTGCCGTGGAAAACTGGAATAAAGGTGCACACACTGAGCACATTATTAGGTACACCTACCTACTTATTCATGCAATTATCTGATCAGCCAATCATGTGGCAGCAGTGCAATGCATAAAATAAAGCAGATACGGGTCAGGAGCTTCAGTTAATTTTCATATCATCCATCGGAGTGGGGAAAAAATGTGATCTCAGTGATTTGGACCGTGGCATTATTGTTGGTGCCAGACGGGCTGGTTTGAGTATTTCTGTAACTTCTGATCTCCTGGGATTTTCATGCACAACAGTCTCTAGAATTTACTCTGAATGGTGCCAAAAACAAAAAACATCCAGTGAGCGACAGTTCTGTGGACGGAAACGCCATTTTGATGGTCAACAGAGAATGGCCAGACTGGTTCAAACTGACAGAAAGGCTACGGTAACTCAGATAATCACTCTGTACAATTGTAACGAGCAGAGTAGCATCTCAGAATGCACAACACGTCGAACTTGGAGGCGGATGGGCTACAAAAGCAGAAGACCACATCGAGCACTTTATTAGGACCATAGTGCTTCTCATAAAGTGCTCAGCGAGTGTATATTTTAACATTTTGGATAGAGGTCGACCGATACTGGATTTTGTCGATGAAAGAAAGAAAAAGATAACTGATTTATCGTGGATAGTTTTTCAAATTGATTTATTAAATGTGTTTCTAAGAAAATTGTCTTCGTCTAACTGTGATGGGCACAGAGACAAATCCCAGATGCAGTTTATTGTGCACCCCAAAATATAATTTGGTATCGATTCATTTTACTGTTTTGTTTTGCGTGGGGGGTCTTTTTCAAGCTTCATTTTTGCTTATGAGTGTCATAAATAATGTAATTAGTGTAAATAATGACAGAATTTTTATTTTGGGTGAACTATGCCTTTAAAGCATATTTTATAGCATATTAGCTGCTTGAGCAGAATAACACTGTATTTTGTGTCTTTAGGGGAGGGAATCCATTTGCTACAGTGAAACTTCGGCCCACAGTCACCAATGACAGATCGGCTCCCATCATGTGATCAGCACCACAACTGACCTACATGCACTCACAGTGCAGACTACAGTGAACTTGGCTGTTTTAAACACATGCACTTCCACAAGGATCACTGGATTTGAACAGAGACCCCAGAGGATGCTGTGTTTCACAATAACATACATATGCACACCAGCACCACATACTGTTCAACCGCTTTATTTATGTCGATCCCTTTTAATGCTCTATCTCTCTGTATATATTATGAATGTGTCTATATACAGAGAGAGGGAAATGATGTATAGCAATTTGGTCTTAAGGATCACTAAGGTAGGTAGTCCGATGTTTGGCATCCATTTTATTGGGAGTATCATTCTGTAAATATCACGAGAAGGTGGGCGTGATATTAACTTTTTATTCAATCATAGTTAAGAACTTTTTATTCTCAGTTGACATGTACAAGACTTGATGGGACCCCGCACTAGCAGAAAAGTCCTGATGATAGTGAACTGTAATACTGATATGAGTTGTGATGAAAAATCCTAATTTATGGTGAGTTCAATATGAATATCGACAATGGCACTATTCCTTACAATGTTTGATTTGCATTATCCTGGTATCTGGAATGAGCTGGAACTGATGGATTCCTGAAAAAGAAACTTATGAAGTGTATTAAAGGAATATTCTGGGTTCAATACAAGTTGAGCTCAACCAACAGCATTTGTAGCATAATGTTGATTACTACAGAAAATAATTTTGTTATAATTTTATATATTTTATATACTATATATTTAGATTACAGTGAGGTGTTTACAATGGAAGTGAATGGGGCCAGTCCATAAATGCTAATTGTGTTTCAATAGTATAGCCACATAATGTAAACATTATACAAGTTAATATGATTTTCGTGTGTTAAAATCGCTGACAGGGTTTACCGGCGTTGCATTATCATGGCAACAAAGTTGTAATATTGGAGATAACTTTACACTGATAAAGTTAGTAAGTGATTTTATCATACTACAATCATGTTTACACATTTAATGTTTATGGACTGGCCCCATTCACTTCCGTTGTAATTGCCTTGAACAAGCATGTTTGTTTTTTTTTGCTTCTTTTTTATTCTTTCTTTTTTTATATAAACGAGGGCTGAATTGAAAATATTTTTGTGGTAATTTATAGAGCTAAAACAATGACTTTGAATCAGAATTTTGATAGACAAAACATTTATTTTATATATATATATATATAAAATGTGCCATATTTTAGCATTTTGGCCAATCACAGAGCTACCAGATTTCTCTGGCACGATCCGATGTAGACATAAGTTCGACTGCTCCGATAACCTCATATGGCCTAGTTTGTTTACAATTAAAAATTTTAATTTAAATTGATATTTTAATATTTTATCTGATTATTATCTGATTATTTAGTTAATTTTATCTCTTAAACAAATTATGAACAAAAATACACCATAGAAATCTTCAATTATGATAAATGCCACCTGTCTAAAATTCAGATGAGCAAAATTCAGATTCAAATACTTTATTCAATGTTCTAGCTCCATAGTAATCAACATTATGCCACAAATGATATCGAATGAGCTTAACTTGCATTGAACCCGGGACTTTCTTCTGGGGTGATATGATCCAAATTATGTTTATAGATAGGAAACAGACAGAATAGCATAGACATGTTTATGTAACTATGTTTACCGGAGTTAGCTGGCTAACTCAGTCAGCTGGCCCTTAGAAATAGAATCAAGCAAGCTATGTGTAGGTAACACATAAACTACAAAAGCACTTAGCTCAGTTTGTATTTTAATAATAATCACATTCTTATTCAGAAAAGGAGAACTTTGCTTTTATCAGTCTCAACACTGAATGATGATCCGTAATTGGTCAGTGGACAGTGATTCATTTATCTTAATGCTTGAGGGATTCATTTGCCTTTGATTGTAGCAGTGCACCTTTCTGTTGCTGTTGGCCTGAGATTTTCAGACCGTTGCTGTATGAAAATAAAAATATATTATTTCTGAATGCGTGCTGCTGTTAAAAATTACCTACTGAAAGTTACTGTATAACAGGACTGTTTAACCTCAAAAGAAAGGATGAATAATTTATATTAAGAGACACTGTAAAGAAAAATGAATAATTAAGTCTTTTAAGAACAACTATATCTGAATGCTAAACACCAGCCTAGTTAACATTCAGAAATCCAAGCATTTATAAAATATATACACCGATCAGCCAAAACTTTAAAACCACCTGCCTAATATTGTGTAGGTCCCCCTCATGTCGCCAAAACAGCACCAACCCGCATCTCAGAATAGCATTCTGAGATGATATTCTTCTCACCACAATTGTACAGAGCGGTTATCTGAGTTACTGTAGACTTTGTCAGTTCAAACTAGTCTGGTCATTATCTGTTGACCTCTCTCATCAACAAGGTGTTTGTGTCCACCGAACTGCCGCTCACTGGAGTAAATTCTAGAGACTGTTGTGTGTGAAAATCCCAGGAGATCAGCAGTTACAGAAATACTCAAACCAGCCCATCTGGCACAAACAATCATGCCACGCTCCAAATCACTGAGATCATATTTTTCCCCATTCTGATGGTTGATGTGAACATTAACTGAAGCTCCTGACCTGTATCGGCATGATTTTATGCACTGCTGCCAGAGGATTGGCTGATTAGATAATCGCATGGATGATTGTTGGTGTCAGATGGGCTGGTTTGAGTATTTCTGTAACTGCTGATCTCCTGGGATTTTCACACACAACAGTCTCTAGAATTTATTCAGAATGGTGCAAAAAACAAAAAACATCCAGTGAGTGGCAGTTCTGTGGATGGAACTGTCTTGTTGATGAGAGAGGTCAACAGAGAATGACCAGACTGGTTTGAACTGACAAAGTCTACGGTAACTCAGATAACCGCTCTGTACAGTTGTGGTTAAGAATATAATCTAATCTCAGTATGCTATTCTGAGATGCGGGTTGGTGCTGATTTATCGGCACGAGGGGGACCTACACGATATTAGGCAGGTGGTTTTAATAATGTGGCTGATCGGTGTATGTATAATATATATATACAGTTGTGCTCAAAAGTTTGCATACCCTAGCAGAAATTGTGAAATTTTGGTGCTCCTTGAAACAACCACACCGTCTTTTTCCAGAGCAGCCTGTATTTCTCCTGAGGTTACCTGTGGGTTTTTCTTTGTATCCCGATCAATTCTTCTGGCAGTTGTGGCTGAAATCTTTCTTGGTCTACCTGACCTGGGCTTGGTATCAAGAGATCCCTGAATTTTCCACTTCTTAATAAGTGATTGAACAGTACTGACTGGCATTTTCAAGGCTTTGGATATCTTTTTATATCCTTTTCCATCTTTATAAAGTTAAATTACCTTGTTACACAGGTCTTTTGACATTTCTTTTCTGCTCCCCATGGCTCAGTATCTAGCCTGCTCAGTGCATCCATGTGAGAGCTAACAAACTCATTGACTATTTATACACAGACACTAATTGCAATTTAAAACGTTGAAATTAACCTTTAATTGCCATTTAAACCTGTGTGTGTCACCTTGTGTGTCTGTAACAAGGCCAAACATTCAAGGGAATGTAAACTTTTGATCAGGGCCATTTGGGTGATTTCTGTTATCATTATGATTTAAAAAGGAGCCAAACAACTGTGATGATAAATAGCTTCATATTATCACTATCCTTAAAAGATAATTTTTTTTTTTTTTGCATGATCAGTCATATTTTCAAAATCAATGCCAAAATTTCACAGTTTCTGCCAGGGTATGCAAACTTTTGAGCGCAACTGTATATATATATATATATATATATATAATAATTATTATATCTTTTTTCCTACTTGAAAGTGTTTTTAAGAAGACACTGTTTAAAGGATTAGTTAAATTTCATGACTCCAAAGCTAAAAAAAAAAACTTTGAAGGGAAAAAAATAAAAAGTGACCACAAATTAAACTCTTAAGTTTTTAATAGAGAAATGTATACATAACACATTAAAACATGCAACCCTGGGGGCTGTGAAAATTTTTAGAGAAGAGTTCATAATGTATTTTTCTGTCAAAGTTTGTTCATTTAAGATATTAGTTAAAACACAGTTTAAACAAATTTGACATTACTGTTTTATTCTGCTTTCTAAAGACTGGTTAGTAAAACAGATTTATGATTATTTTATTCTATTAAAAGCCCTAGTTTTAACAGAATGAAACAAACCAAATCTATATAGTTATGTGGGGGGAAGAATCCATGTGTTCATTCCTTCCTTGCAACGCTCATGTTCGAGAATTTAATTTTGGGGGAATTTGTTTTTTATTATTTTACATGATATTATTTCTCGCACAATATAAATTGAGCTTTATAAAAGAAAGTATATCATTGCTTTTATATTTTAGGAAGGGGGTCCCTTGCCAGGGGGTTCAAATAGTAAAAAAAAAAAAAAATACATATATTTATATATACTGCACTAGACAGCCCAGTTGACATCCAATTCCAGGGGTTCTGTGCATTTTCTTTTAAGTCAGAGAGGGCTGATATAATCACTTCAGACAAAACAAGTAACACTTGTAGAATTTATTTACAATCTCTTTAAAAAAGTTATAAACGATCATAATAGTGTGCGTAGTATTGTATAGCACACCTAAAACATTTCCATTATAAAATGAATGTGGCAAAGACAGTATGACTCAAATCACGCTGGACACACCCAAGACTGATTGTCAATTCCATTGTCAAAGAGTAACTCCATTGGTGGCATTTTCTAGGTGCCAACTTCCCTTGATTATTGCAGGATTCATTTTAACTCGGAGATAGCTGAGGACCTTGAGTGAAACATAAATGCACATTTACCCACTCAAAGATGATTTCAGAAGAGCCCAGCAGATAAAAAAATCGATCATCAGTGCAATAAAAGGAAAACATGGCCCCGAAATAACATGTCATTTAAAGAAAATGTCTAAAAACAAATTCAGAAACTCAGCGTGTATTGAAATAACACACAAGAAAAAGACTAAGCTTGTAAGACAAATGTGGTACAAGTGTTTTGATCTTGTCAGAACTAAGACGTGATTGACAGATGGCTAGAAACTGTTGTAGTCTACATACAGAGAAAGGGGGGGGGGGGGGTTGTAAGTGGTCATGCAAATTTCTATCCCAATACAACTAAAATCTCCATTTAAATGTTATTAAACATTCTTTGATGGAATTCAAAATCAAGGAAGGAAATCGTCTGCCTCAAAGTTTCTCATATGCAATAGACACAATGTTACTCGGAGTCAGCGCTTGTCTGCCTGCGAATTACCCCCAGTGAGTCCAGGCTCATTCAGTTTATGGTTTCTCTCTGCCATCGTAAAGGCACTAGTGATTAGATGACTGGAGGACTGGCTTTAAGATTTTACATAAAGCAGGGGGGAAACAAAAAAAAAAATCAGCAAATAGTGCTTGCAAGGCATGTGAAAACTAAAAACATGGACAGTTCGTCATATGCACCACCTTCTTGAAGAAAGCAAAAAAGTTTATGGCTGTTTACTATTGTGATCTCTCAATTACTATAGTATGTGCGGTGATTACAAAACAAATTAAAAAGACAGTGACAGGGTTTGGTCCCTCTAGCCGAATGTGGCTCCACAGTTTGGACATCTCCTCTGACGCAGGGCCAGGCAGAAGAGAATTCCCAGAGGAAAGAAGAATATGGCACACATGATTCCCAGACAAGTGAAATCATCCTCCAGCACGCCAACCCTGCAGAGAGCACAACACAACATTCAGCTCACATGAACGGTGTTTCAGTATCTGATTCTGAGAAAGAAAGGCAATTTTTTTATTATTTGTGCACCCTCCAGTGTAGAAACACCAAAATGGTTGAGTCATTAAGGTCAGATAAATAGCATCTAATTGAATTACTCGGTTTCATTCGTGAGTTAAGTCAGATGTCACTCGCACCAGTGCGCCCAAATAATTTCCCACATATACATGCTCGCGATATTTTCACTCTCTTTTGCTCGCACTAAGAGCCCTATTTTGTCATTGTTGCATGATTTTTGGTCAGCCAATGAGCTAAACTTTGCTGACAGTGTGCAATACAAAGCATCTTGCTGAGCTGGCCATGCAATTGCACAGATACGTTCCTCGAAGTGGGCCAGCAATGATGTGCGATTTGTGTTAAATATATTATTTGAATTATTGTAGTTTACTTTCCATAAATGAACACATCTGTTCACTGTAGTGGGCACCATGCATTAAAGGGCATATTTGTTCGGTGGGAACTCTCATTCAGCTCTAATAAAAATAATTATGCAACTTTCAAAAGGTATTTTAAACAATATTACATCATAATAAATATCATAATGACTTATTGTACATATATGTGCCAATATACTATACAAATAGAGCAAGAGAAAGACCCTTTTCGGCTTTATTTAGCAGCGTAAATTATGCAAACTTCAATTTATTTATTTTTTTTGTGCCATGTCAGCAGCAGGGCTATCCACATGGCGAGAACAGATTAAATATCAAAAAACATAAAAATTAAATAAGGAATTTTAGATTTATGTTAGAGAGGAACTCAAATATTTTTAGGTGATACTTTTTTTTAAATATCTGTTAAGCTTGTTTCTGAATAAAACCTTTGTCTAATAGTATTAAAAAGAGTGCAATCCAAAAAAAATTTAATAGTGAGTATAGTCTGACAGGGAGGACATGACAGAGGTTCTTCACCTTTTAATAAAAACCCATGCGTCAGTCTTGAATGACCTATTCGACACCTAGTATATACAATTTGATCATGTTTAATTTTTAAAGTTAAAGAAAAGATTATTGGTTATACTAGGATTTACTTAATAAAGCTTATTGTTTTTACATTTGTCCCATTCCATCTGCCACCTGTTAGAGATATAGGAGTTTAATAAGGGTTTTAGGTCCATGGGTGGAATACTACACTCTGCGATTTCTAGAGTAAGGGCTTCTTTAGCTGCAATGTCTGCGTTCTCATTGCCCGACAGTCCGATATGACCTGAAACCAAAACCGAGCAAAAGAGCAGCATTCCTGTGGTTGTCAAATTCAACAGTGTCACAATAGTGCCCTCAACTGACAAACATTATGAATCACCGCTTCAAATACAACACTATGAGAACGAGCAAAATGATTGACAGGTGACAAGCGTCAACGTCCGTGGACACATTTTTGTTTGCTGTTTACGAAGTCTACAGCTGTCACAGAGACCGGTGAGATTTCTCATTCTCAGGACATTTTTACACACTTTTCTGTGAAAAAAAAAAAAAAACACAGCACCTTTAATACATCTTTGCTTTGTTCCGTCTTTTGGAAAGTTGTGAAAACAAGTGTTTTTTTGTTTGTTTTTTCTGCTACTGTTGGAGCAAATGGGGACGCAATTTTTTTGTTTTGTTTTTTGCAGTCTCCCATTCACTGCTACAGAAGTATAGCCTGCTATAGTTTACTTCTGTTTCTCAAACCCAGAAATGTGGAAAAAGATTCATAATGATACACCGTATAGACACAGCATGGACATGTGCATCACTGTGTGTCTGTTTTTTCAGTATGAAACATCCAAAGCACAGTCATGCTTGCTAAACTGGCCATATCTGGTGCATGACCCAAAGTTCAGAGTGAAATCATCCCTCTCATGAGCTCTTGAGAACTGACGATGTAACACTCATGATGTGACCTGACTGGCTTTCTCTCTGTCACATGCACAGGCAGGAAGTGAATGACTTGAATAAAAATCTGTCAACAGCGCTAAGCTGGTCAGAGTCCAATTTAAGGCCTTGATGACGCAGTCAAATTATCAGTAGTTAGAGATGCACAAGCTCTTGTTGTATGGCTTTAAAGGATTATTTCACCCAAAAAATTTAAATCTGACATCATTTATTCATCCTTACATGACTTTCTATCCTCTGTGGAACACCAAAGGAGTTTATGATATTTTTAGCAGAATGTCAAAGCTGCTCTTTTCCATACAAATGAAAGTTAATGGTGACCTCGGTTGTCAAGCAAGATTTTCAGCAGACAAATGCTGAAATTTCAGTATGTTCCTTGCACAAAGTTATCAATTGACTTCAGGCGCATGGGGAAAGTCAAATGTCAAAAAAGTTTCCTTTTTTGTCCCCATTTACTTTCAATGTATGGAAGAGAACTGCTTAAACACTTGGCTTTAGTTCTACTTTGATGTTCCACACAGGGTCCAAAAAAACCACTCAAGGCACCAGGCAGATGAACAAATTGACCCGCCGGCCAATTGTTGTTGTTTTTTTTGCATTTCTATTCCAAATGAATTTGACAGTTTAAAAGTGAACTGCTTTTTTAAAGAACGATATTAATTGATTATTTTTTAAATATTTAATTGCCTAAAAGAGCATTTATTATAATTTTTTTAAATGATTCACTTGTTACAACAAAACTCAATGTGTATTTTTAACTACATGTTGTTACATGAACCGTCATGAAAGATCAGATTCTACATACAGTATAACATCACCAATTTAAGTGTTTTTTTCACCTAGACATCGCATGACATAAAGCTCTACTATTTCTCAAGTGAAACAAATCTAGCGCTACTGATGGCCTGATAAGACAGGTCATTCAAAGAGACTTGTGAAACTTCCAGAAATGAGTTCACAGTGGTTCTGCCAGAGTCAGTCGTCTGTCATGTGCTCACAGGAAGATGACACAAGACACAAAAACCTCTATGGTCATTGTGAATTCTGAAGAATTTCAGTTACCCACAAACTGTGGTAGTTTACGTATTTCCCCTCAAAAACACAAAAACCATATTGCTTTAAGTTTAACTGCCAAATACTGCTAGCGTTAACTACTTCTACAGTTATAAATAAACTTGACCAATAGCAGAATATTTAGATGTCATGATGATGATATTTGTGGTCTTAAAGGGATAGTTCACCCAAAACTGTAAATTCTCTCGTGATTTACTCTCCCTCATGCCATCCCAGATGTGTATGACTTTCCTCTGTTGATCACAAATTAAGATTTTTGGAAGACTATTTCAGCTCTGTTTCTCACCCACATCTATCATAAAGAAAGTCATACACATCTGGGATGGCATGAGGGCGAGTAAATTATGAGAGAATTTTTATTTTTGGGTGAACTGTCCCTTCAAACATGTACTATGTATCTATCTCTATCATATGTTCTTATATTTAGCATAGTGTATTCAATGTATACATGTATACGACTTGTTCACAATGGTATGTCCAGTATATTGTCAGACTCACCTGCAGGCCGGACATCCTCCAACCACCACCACAGAGGGCTGGACAATGGTGTAGGTGCTGCTGTAGGCTGGCTGGGCCGTAGGATAACCGGATGTGGCCGCTGGATAACCGGACGAGGCCGCTGGATAACCTATGAGACATCATAAAGACTCATTTACATCTACTCTTATCTCAGGGTGACACTGTATGATGAGCAGGAGTGTTGTTTTGATCAGATCTGAATATGGTCACACTTTATATTAGGTGGCCTTCACTACTTTGTACTAACATTAAATACATATAAGACTGGTGTGGCCACTGGGGTGTTGGATATTGATTCTGTATATGTGTGTTCTGCTATTTATATTTAATTGAATCAAAAGTTGAATCAATAAAAAAATGTTAATCGGAAAAATACATACAAGACTGTGTATTTACTGTGTAACTGCATGTTGTTCTGCAAAATGCCCACATTTACTGCTACTGAGGTTGAGGTATGGGTAGGTTTAGGGGTTTAGAGTTAGTTTTTGGGGTAAGGGATGGGTTGGGGGTAAAGTTAACAGTGTAACTACAAATGTAATTAAATGCAACAACACGTATGTACATAATAAATACATAAAGTGGGTCCCTGAATATTGACATGTGAGAGAGAAAAGAGGGTGTAGTATATAAACTATAAAACATTGAAACAGAAAGACAATCAGTGAACTGTCAGTGATTAGTTAATAACTAACTAACCAACTCAACCAAAATGTGGGTGTTTGTACACTCCTATCAGTTTTTATTAAGACATACTGACTTCAAACCTCTAAAATGAAACCGTTTAGCCTATTTGAGAATACAATTCCTCTACATGTCCAGCAAATCACTGTATTATTACCATGGCTGTAACTAGTTGTTATTGTAGTTTTATCTGAACTTTTAGGCAATATTAATGTGTAGCATAGCCCCTGCTGTAAGTGAGTTATTGCTCGCCGATACTGGTTGAATACAGTATTTTCGGTTCTCTTGCCTTGATACGGCGGCGGTGCTGGAGGTTGGAAGCCCGCCGCGGGTGGAGCGGCCGCGGGGATCGAGCCGTAGTCATACGCGCCCGGGACTGCGTTGTACGCTGGAGGTCTGTCCTGGAGGAGAGGTTTACTATCCATACTGTCTGATCCGCGGCGTCCTGTTCACCAGACGGACCTGGAATCCTGTCGAGCTTCTGTGGCGTGGACGATCACTGGAGTTCAAATACAAACCAATACAAAGTTCTGCTGCGCGCTCTCCATGCGACAACTCCAGCTCATGCGTGTTAGAGAAAGAAACGGTTGTTAACACGCTTGTATGTTCTAAAGATGCGCCATCGCGACTTTTACTCGATTTCTCTCGTTTGTAAGAGAGAAATCTGCATTAGTTGACGAGTGAAACTCCTTATCAAACTCAACACGACTGTTTGTCGTGCTCGTGCTCGTGCTCGCGCTGTACTGTCACAAGACTCGAGTCATGTGATCGAGTGGGATGACGCGTCTGCGGAGACAGTCGCTCGTTTACGTACACATTTACCAGCAACAGCACATGACTTTCGAGCAAAGGATTTAAAGGGCCACTCTGTTAATTTTTTCGTCATTTAAAAAGTTTTAATCTTAAATACATTGATTGTAATTTTAAGTCATGACCACTCACTTGAGATGAAGACTCCAGTCATATTAGCAGCCATATAAAAGCTGTTTTATAAAACATGGGGGGGGGGGAGGGGAGGGGGGGGGGGGCTGCCATGTTAGGATCACATGAGGAGCAGAATACTACTTGCTTTATCTCCCTGTTACTGGACACTTTCACTCATGGATGAATTAATCATCATGGCTGACTTTGAATAAACTTGAATTTGACTTTGAATATTGATTTCAGCAATGGCATAGGTAATTACAAACTACTGTGTTTGAATGATGCTGCATCCATGCCGCTAGGTGTCAGTGTAAGTCAAAGACGACTTTTAAAAAAAATAACTGAGTGCACTTTTAAATATGAATAGATCCCAATTTGGATCATTTTCGGCACATTTTCGGCTTTGAAACTTTTTAACAATAAAACATACTCATAACGGTATCTTTATATTTAATCATTAAAGAGACATGGTAAATATTTTATAAATCAAACAGGTCAAGCTAATAGGTTAGGTGGGCAGGGTTGGGGTAGAAAATAGTGGACATTCTATTGGTAAAATGAGCCACTACAAGGTCTGTGAAAGATATCCAGCTACCATATTTGTAAACTTAAATTGATGATTTTATTCCTGATAACATAAATATATTGACATTTTAAAATTGCATTCATTTTCCATAACAGAAGAGTTACACCATTGAAATAACTCCATTATTGTGCTGAATAGCTGATGTCACCTCCAAAGTGTGGCATCATAACATGAATCTTCAATTATAGGTCACAGTATCATGACATAATGGGATGGACAATCAAATCAAGGGACACACAAAAAACCTTCACTATCACTGTTAAAATTACACGTTTACCACAAAAGAATACATGCTATTGAGAGAACGTAACATTAAACACCTAATTGTATTGGATGCAGGCACAGCACTGTGTAACATTAAAAATATTGTGTATTCTTTTAAACAAGCCATTTAAAATTGTAATCCATTGAAATGAAACATTATACCATAACTTGTACTGGGGACTAAAAAGTCAATCCATTGTAGAAATGACCCATATAACCCATAGATGTGGTGAATCTGTTAACAGAAGTATGCACATACAGTAAATGTACAGTACATATGTTAAAATTCCTATATTATGTAACAATATTTATAGAACTATTTCATCATCTACTTTGCATGCAGAGTTCCAAGAGTGCTGATATTTATGCTGCCTTCACATGGTAATTATCGTAAATATAAGTTTCCTACCCGGAAATTGCCCTTTAAGCTGTAAATCTAACTGGGAAACACTGAAATAATTTTGATACCCTGGTTTCCTAGTTGGAGACAAACTTTCAACATGGCGGAGGAGAGTACGGTGTCTGTAGTGAATGATACAAGGCACCATAACGCCATGTCTAATAATCTAAAACAAATTCAAATGAGGTTTAGAGATAACCAAGCAAATATCTAGTAGCTATAATCCTTACTTTACTGCTTTCAACCACTCTATCAGACGCCATCTTTGGATGCCATTTTTCAGCCACAGGCAATAGTTTAAACTGCTTTGGATTGTTTTTTGCTAGTTCCAAACAAAAATAGACAAAATATATGGATATTATATTCTGGGCCTATTGGGTTTAAAATTTGTTATTTGTTTATAGAACTAGAACGCCATATTGATATTCAGTGCAACAGCACTCATCTTCATGGGATATTGCTTAAATAAACAACAATTCACAAATTTAATGAACATTTGCTGCAAATGGCTGAGAAACAAAAATGTTTCAACTCTTTATCTTTTATCAAAAGAAACTATTTTTCCCCAAGATGAAATGAGGTCAAGAAGCCTACTTATCAGTTATTAATTGTAAACAACTAAAACAAAACCCCTGACAGAAAAATTAAAGACACGGGCACCTGATCAGGTGATAATGCAATCATCTGTTAATTCATCTGTTTCACAGCGTACGTGAAGTATTTAACTGAACTGACATACAAGTCATGTTTATTCTTGTGTTAAAATGTTTCCTATTGCATTGAAAAGAAGCAGCAACCGTGTCGTTGTAGATCTGCCATTCAAAGGTCTTTTGTGTAGAGAGATCTGCTGATGCATAATAATCCAGGCATTTTTGGCATACTCTTTTCAACATACATGCATCTGGATTATATATATATATTTAACATTTATTCATTTAGCAGATGTTTTTATCCAAAATGATTGACAAAATGAGGAAGGATACAACAAAAGTGATTCAACATCAGTAGCATGAGAAGTGCTGCAATTCAAAGTTTCAGTTGTATTACAAAAGCACTAGCCAAGACTAGAGCAATTAGAGTGCAAACAAGTAAATATCTATTCCTGTTGCCTTGCAGGAATGACTGTAGGTAGATGGGCACAGACCCAGTGACTGTTCTGTATGCCAACATCAGAGCCTTGAACTTAATATATGCAGCAACTGGCAGCCAGAGAGGCAAGGAGTGGTGTAACATGCGCTCTCTTGGGTTCGTTAAAGACTAGCCGTGCTGCTGCATTCTGGATCATTTGCAGAGGCCAGCTAAAAGAGCATTACAGTAGTCCAGTCTAGATATGTCAAGAGACTGAATAAGGAGTTGTGTGGCATGTTCAGAGAGGCAGGGTCTTATTTTCCTGATGTTGTGGAGTGCAAATCTATATGATCGGGCTGTTTTTGAGATGTGGTCGGTGAAGTTGAGCTAGTCATCGATGGTTACCCCCAAGTTTCTGATCATTTTGGATGCCGTTATTGTAGATGAACCCAGATGAACAGTGATGTTGTGCCTAACAACATGGTTGGCTGGAAAGATGAAGAGTATCACAAAATGTTTGTAGCGGGCATGCGTCAAACACGTTCGTATTCGCTCATGGTCAGAAGAGCACACTTTGAAAGGCAATAAGGTCAACCAGGCATGAACCGATCTGGAGCGCACAAAAGCGAAGTATACCTGGGGCTTAACAATATAGGTAGATTGCAAAAACACACATGCAAGCAAATCATTTCACAAAAAGAAGTTTAAAATTCCAATTATATAGCAAGAGATATTGATGAAAATGAAGACAGAAAGTATTTGGACACTTTCTAGTTGACAAAAATGTAATGAACTATTGTTTTTGGCATCTGCAATGTTGCTCCCAAAACAGAGGTGGGTAGTAACATGCTACATTTACTCCGTTACATTTATTTGAGTAACTTTTTGGAGTTTGGAAAAAAAATTACTTTTAGAGTAGGTTTAAAAGTGGGTACTTTTACTCTCACACAAGTAAATTTCTAATGAATTTTTTTAAACTTTTACTTCATTACAATGGCCGGCGTTCCTGTCATTACATTACTGGGTTTAATTTTAATTAATGCGCAATCTATTAAGAGATTATTGAATGGGACTTTTGCGACAGCGTAAGTTCAACAGCTGCACGCGCTGTCACAGACTGTCACTCAAGTCGAGTCCATCACTGCTGCAGCATCATGCTCTTCAAAGTGAAACACTTTCTTCACTCTGCACAATGAAAAAAGAATAGTTTTGTCATGCATTGCTTTCATTTAACACAAAGACAAGCAGATATTTCAAGATTAAAATTGAAGCTCCAATTTAAGAGAGCACGCTGAGGTAAGTTGTGGCTCTAATGATAACGTGGGCTTTTCTGTGTAATGGTGATTGTCATTTTCAGGGTGATTCTGTTAATATGGGCTCTTGAGACATCAGTTTTTAAGTGTAAATTTTTAAATCAATGCAGCAATATATCAGTGCACTTTGTCCCGCATGTCATGAGCAGTATTAACGCATTTACCCCGCGCTCTCGTGGGGATACTGGAAACTATTGCAGCAACTACGGGCTGATTAACTGAATAAATCCATGTAAACATCCAAGTTAAGTGTAAATGCCTTTTGCACTGCCGTTCACGTGATCGACAACTGGAGCGTGAACAGACAGCATTTCTGCGAGTGCACAGCGAGGTGCGCATGAGAGATGTGCGCTGTGGGTGTGAGGCGATCATATGGCGAAGAGAGTGGCTGTGTCCGCAATTGTTCACTCATCCACTCATTCACTATTTCCTATATAGTGAATGGCAGTGAGTACACTATATCTCAGCAGTGAGTGAACGAAATGAGTGAGTGAATTCGGACACTGACGTATACACCGAGCAGTGGAGCTCTGGGGCTGTCGCAGAAACAGCGTCACATATGAACTTTTAAAATACTTGGGCCTTACTTGTTATTCTTATTAAATGATATACTAATACAATAAATCTTCATTCTGTTTGTCATTTTTAACATGTATGTTAATATAAAAAGTAAACACATTTTATCAAATGTGCATTATTGTATTTATTTGTTATACTTTAGTATCTTTAAACCCCAATACAAGCTGGGTAGCGTTTCTGGGCATATCGCGTCCTCATCTGACCAAATGATCATAACCTACATGTTACAACCGAATATTTAAATCATCCACAGAATTATCATGTCCACTGTGTGCAGTCTCCTGAGTTAAAATAATATCACCTTAGTGAATTATTTAGTAAATAAAGAATTCATCTTAATGGCAAAATTCTGTATAAATATAGAGTACATTTTAAAATGTATCTGTACGTTTTGCCTCTCTATATGTTATTATGTTATTTTAATCAAGTAATGATTTGTCAAAAAGTAATTTAATACATTCAGCATGAAATAAAACATTGCAGGAGTGAAGGAAGCAGTAAACTCCCAGCTGGTACGTCTTCCCTACAGTGGATTATGGGCAATTAACCATCGTTGAGTGTACATCAAATGTACGCTCTAAATTAGAGTGCATTGTGGGTAAGAATGAGTGAACAAAAGTAGGGAACGAGTGCCTTACTCAGAATTCAGACACTCCTACAAAATGGTGTACACCCGAAATAGTGCACTATGGCTGTGTCTCGTTTGGAAGGCTGCGTCCTCCGGAGGTCGCATTTGTCAGCCTTCGAAACAAGACACAGCTTATATAGTGCACAGAGGTGGTTTCAGACACAGCGAGTGTTCCACGACCTCTTCTTATTGACAAATTCATCCAGATCTGACAAGAGCCCTTATAGGAATAGTTCACCCAAAAATATAAATTCTCTCATCATTTACTCACCCTCGTGCCAGATGTGTATGACTTTCTTTCATCTGCTGAACTCATATGAAAATTTTTAGAAGAATTTCTCAGCTCTTTTGGTCCATACAATGCAAGTGAATGGGTGCCAACATTTTACAGCTAAAAAAAAAAAATGACAGTCAGCATAAAAGTAATCCATAAGACTCCAGTGGTTTAATTCTTGTCTTCAGATGTGATATGATAAGTGTAGGTGAGAAACAGATCACGTTCACATTCTTCTTCTTGTGTTTTAGGTGATTCAGATTATTCTCTGCATATTGCCCCCTACTGGGCAGGGAGAAAAATGTCTAGCAAAAAAATGATAAATATTGATCTGTTTCTCACCCACACCTATCATATCACTTCTGAAGATATGGATTAAATGCTGGAGTCTTATGGATTACTTTTATGATGCCTTTGTGTGCTTTTTGGAGCATCAAAATTTTGGCACCCATTCACTTGCATTGTATGGACCAACAGAGCTGTAATATTCATAGTTCAGTCATACTTATCTGGAATGGCATGAGGGTGAGTAAATGATGAGATAATTTTCATTTTTGGGTGAACTATACCTTTAAAGTGATAGCTCAGCCATAATTTAATATTCTGTCATCATTTCCCAACCCTCGTGTTGTTCCAAACCCGTGTGACCTTCTGTATTCTGTGGAACACAAAAGATGTTAGACAGAATGTTAGAGACTGACAGTCTCAGTCACCATTCACTTTCAAAATATGGAGAAAAAAAAAAAACATTTACTTAAAGTAAATGGTGACTCAGGCAAACATTCTGTCTAATATCTCCTTATTGAGTTGCATGGAAGAAAGAAAGTCATATGGGTTTGGAACAACATGATGGTAAATGATGACAGAATTTCCATTAATAATAATAATAATAAAAAAATAAATAATAATAATTCTGTAATACATGTGAAATGTGTATTATGTAATGGAATATAGGGGAGTTAATGTCCATTATGTCATTTGTGAAAGTAATGAGTTAATCACTATTTGAGTTCTCTTTTAATTGTCATTATTTATGTTAGTAATTTTACTTCTACTTGAGGAATTTTTTTTTTAAGTAATTGTACTTTTACTTGAGTACAGTTTTTGGCTACTCTACCGACCTCTGTCCCAAAAGCTGCTCAACCTGCTACTCAAAGAGTGGAATAGAACAAAAATAGCAAAAATAATTATAAAATCCCAAATCTGTTTTTGCAACATTTAAAAGTGCCACTGGGCAAAATATCTGGTTATAAAAGCTTAAAGACCTGTGTTATGTCAGATTGCAAATAACGGTCTCTCCCAGCTGCCAAACACTCTCGACAGCAATGCTTTTACATTTCAGTCTTGATAACTCTCAGAAAGATTGAGCTTGTTAGGGTATGTTTACACGACAACGATGTACTAAAAACTGAAAAGTTTTTCCTTTGCGTTTTTGAAAAGTTTCGTGTACAGACGACAACGTTGTCAAAACTATCCCTGTTCACACGGTTCCATGAAAACGACTAAAAACACTGTATTATGCATGCCAGGCCAGTAGTTGGCGATGTCACTTTGTAAAGAAACACTACGCGCCTGCGCACATAAGCATTCTTCCTCAGAGCGGTGAATACAAACAATGAAGATGGCGAAAGCATCGAGCAATTTTGTCTGGACGGATGGCTTTATTACTACAAGTGACCCTGGACTATAAAGCACGCCACCTTTTTAAGGACTCCATCTGGTGATCTCATGTTGGTCTGTTTGCCCTGGAGGTAAGGACGAAGTTCTCGGAGTTCATGCCTATAGACTGAAAACGTTGTTGTGTAAATGGCCCCTTAATGTGGGTATGACATATTGAAAGGATATTGGTCTTGTTGCTGCTGCAGAGCAAGTACAGAGACTTCCTTACTGCTAGAAAATACACATACATATGGAGTTAAGCATGTGGACATGCTGCAGCTAAATTAGACTTTACAAACAATCCCCATGTAGCAGGTCTAGACAAGTAACGCTGGGGTGGAGGTGGGTTTCAGAGAAAAACTCTCGTGCGCTGAAGAAAAATTGGCTTATCCTCCAAACTGAGCAATTTAAATGTTGCACAAAGAGTGAGACAATTACATGTCAAAGGACCAATCAGCTTACACCATGTGAGCCAATTGGCTTAACATGTCACATGTTAGCGATCCGATAGGCTAACAGATAACTAGTTCAAAGAACTTTCAGCTTGCTCCACATAAAGTTTCATGCCTAAACTTTGGTAATTTCATACGCTGTCAATTTATTGCTGTTTTTTGAGAAGTCCCGTCCATTTCAGAACTCGACCAATCATCATATAGAGAAGCCAGGCTTTCAGGCGGGACAAAAATAATTTCATTGAAAGCCCAATGTCCATGTAGCAGTCAGATGCTTTTTTCAAAGCAAATACTGCACATAAAATATGCAAAAAAAATTGTTTGTAATTTATAGACATTATATGTACATATATTAAACTCGTCTTTGTCACATTTCTTATGAAATGTTAGGGTAAGCCATGCTTTAGTCTAAAGCAACCGCCACTGGTGTAAACTTGAGGGGAACCGACTTCAAACATCAACTAAAAATCACCTTGACACCAGTTGATTAAAAGTAAAATGGCTCAGAAAAGTGACATTAATTCTAAGAAAAGCTCAAGCAACATTCGTTTGCAGATGCCACTTGGTTTGCTATTTTGAATCTAATACAATGGCATTCAGACATTTTTAAGTGTGACCTACAGTCCAAAAGTTTCCAAGTAATTTTAGGCCACTTTACAGTATTTGCATTTATGTATTTGGATAATTGTTTTTCTATTATTGATATATTGCTTTATAGGTAAAAACATGAGCAGCAACCATCAGTTCTCTCTGGATAACAGTCTGGGTTTGTCGGATGATCTTGGTGCTCTTTTCGACAGTGGAGATGGTTGTGATTTCAGCATTAATATACGAGTCCTCAGTGAAGAGGCAGAATCAACATTTTGTGTGCACAATTTGATCTTCATGATTTATCCAAAAATAAACATTACACACAACTCCAAAAGCCTCACAGTGGAAGACAGCCAGACTTGCCATACTCATGTCTCTGCTTTTTTCAGGTAACTTTCCAAACACCACTTCACTTAAATAAATCCAACTTTTTAATTAATTGGAAATGTTTCTTTCAATTGTGAAACTTTTTTACACACGTCATCCAAGATAAACGTTTAGTCACTCTTGCATTGAGTTTGAATAATGGCTAAAATATTCAAATCTGAATTTTCTTAATTTGAATTCTAGATACAGATATGGAATTTATTTAGATGTGGAATTATAGATTATAAAATTACAGTTACATATTTTTGATTAAGAAGAAATTCTTCAAATAATAACTCCAAATAAAAAGATCTTACACATTCAGATTTCAGAAATTCCAAATACTTTTGACTATTTTGATAATCTCAATTTCTCCCCGTGAAATACAGAAGCTTAACCATTGGCCCAGTTTATGACTAAATTTCTAAGATCTGAGGTCATGTCCACACTATTACATTTTTATTTTGAAAACACATTGATTTCGCTAAGTTTACGCCTCTCATCCCCACTAGAACTGCGTTTTTCTCCAAAACGATGATGTTTAGAAACTGAAAACAGAGTTTAAAGTAAGATATTTGTATGTGGAATTCTGAATTTTTTCAAATTCAATACTAAAATATGCTGTTTAAAAAATACAAATTTACAAAATGTGCCACAAACTGACCTTATTCACAGTAGCAGCACCATCTGAAATCGAGGCTGTGAGGGATAGACTTAGAGTCTCTTCAAAGGCATGCTCGGTATAAAGCTGGAAAAAGCTCCTAGATCACATCTGATTTTTGACAACACATGTTGTCTGGAGTTTTTTTTATCTACTGAATGTTCTTGGACAGATATTTTATCAATGTTTTGTCCACGGAATGATCCAAATCCTATTTAAACTGCAGTACAGTCCATTGAAGAGACTGTACATCTATCCCTCAAGGTTTCATTGTCATTTCCATACAAAAATGAAAGATAGCGCTCCTACTGTGAATATGGTTCTATAATCTTTTGTTAAATGTCACATGTCTAGAATACAAATGAACAAAATTTTGATTAAAATACTTTTGTCATTGTTCTAGCTCCATACTCCTTTCAATGGTGGGGGAACTGAAAACTCAAATCTCTTCTCTTACAGGCCATAAAACTGTATTTTTCATTATTTTTTATTAAAATGTATATATCTTTCCCTATGATAAAGGGATTCTTATGTTTTTTTAAATTAGATGAGCCAGTCTCCAACTCTTGGGGAAACAGCACCAGCCACAAAACCAAGAGGACACATTGTTTTGGTCCTCATATTGTGACAAATCAGGCTTAAACACTGAGGTAAGATCCATTAGCAGAGTTTTAATAAGAAGAGTAGTTGAGTCAGGCAAGGGTCATAACCAGGTAAGCAGGCAATACACAGTTCAAATAAATCCAAATCAACAGGCAACAGAGCAATGGTAATACACAGGAATACAGGTTGGTGACAAACGCTCAGAAATTACAACTGCTGAGAGATTGGCAAGACCTGGCAAATATACACAGATTGAGTGGGGTATAAATAGCCAGGGAGAGTAATCAGCATGATAGGGAACAGGTGTGGAGTGAGAGTCAATATTCGGGTGAGGAGGACCTCTGGTGGTGGAGAGCAGAACTAGGTGCAGATGTGACACACATTTCCATGATGGCTTACATTTTTACATACTTAAAATACCTGCATTTAGCTACATTTGTATTTACACTGTTAACCTTACTCCTAACCCTAAATCTAACCCAACCCTTACCCTGAACCCTAACTCTAACCCCTTAACCTAACCCTACCCCTAACCCTACCCATACCTCAACCTCAGCAGCAGCAAATGTGAATCTTGTGAGAATTTTGCAAAACAACATGTAAATACACAATAAATACATTGTATTTTATATACTGTATTTTAATGTTAGTACATAGTAGTTAAAGACACCTAATATAAAGTGGGACCAAAACATCAACAACAACATTTTCATCCTAGATACATTTCTGATGATAAAATTTACACCTGTCTTTAGCATTATCCCGTTTCCAATGAAGTGCCCAAAGCACATATTTAATACCAGGTGTAAAAGGGGTCATTAGTTGCGAAATCCAGTTTTTACTTGCTTTTGGTGCTTACAGAGTGTTCATTTTGGACCATTGTTAGGCACTTATAGTATCCCTTGTAAAAAAAATCTAGAGTTCTAGCAAACTTGCCACAAATTCGCCACTCATTATTTTCACATGCAAATGAGCTTGCTATTTACCGCAAATGTTTGCCAGAAGTTTGCAGCTCTTAACCGGTAGTGGTGAACCTGCAGCAAACCTTTGGCGACAATGAAGAAGTTGCCGCAAAGCTCATTTGCGTGTGAAAATTGATGAGTGGCAAATTTGCGGTAAGTTTGCAGCAAGTTTGCTGCAACTCTAGATTTTTTGTGAGAGATCTAAACTGTTTTTGCTCAGGTATCTGTACACATGCAAGATTTTTGTCTCCATCACAACGGCCCAATGCCTCCATCATTTAGAGTGAAGAATTTTATGGAGGATGTTGGCACTCCTTCCTGAAGACAACACCTTCATGACTGCGAGTATGTTGTCCGCATCGGTGATCTTGTTCTGCAGGAGAACGTTCTTCAGTACCTGTCCTGGAACCAGGGGCGCATTAACGCACAGGCTTATACGGGCTGAAGCCCAGGGGCCTACAACTCCCATAGGGCCCAGCGGGAGGAGCACGTTTAAACGCTTTCAGCGGGAGACACGGCTGTGACATGGTGACAGTGCGCAAACGTTACTTCAAGTGATGTTTTTCAGAATCATTTAAAACTGTACCAAACTGGCATACTCAGAGGTTTCATTTCAATGCTCTGCCCTTCTCTAAGATCAGGAAGCAAATGAATGACATGAGCGATGAATATCTACCCAGAATCTAAACGGCAGATGATTGGAGTGTTTCTATCAATGACACCTCTGTCTATCCTTCACACTACCATGACAGCAGAATCCACAGCATCACGACTCCTGAACACACTAGTGCCATTTTCAGAGAGCAAAAGGTCCAGTGGCATGTACAGTTCATTCATACCTATCACGAATGCTCAAACAATGGCCTTAGATGTGATTCTCTCCCTGTTGTAAGGTTCTTCCCATCTGACAACACTTATGCCAGCACCATTCGCTTCAACAACAGGTTGATTCTCACTTGTAAAAATGAGAACAATGTCTTTCATGTCCAAGATTTCAAAAATAATGTGGCAGTGATTCCAACCAACAGCATTATGGGCCTGCCGAACCCCTGTCCTGGTGACTACACTTTTAGATTTGTAGTGCGTCCGGAGTATATTTGACTGCACGGGTTTAGATTTGGCTTCATGTATTTCTGGTTCAATGTAATCATTTAGTTCAATCAAATATTTTTCAAATTATATCTAATATGCGTTAATAATGTTGGATGTTAAAAAATTATCTTAATGATTTCTTTAATTGTTTTCACTTAATTAATTGTAATAATCAGAATGTTAGCCTTAGTGTACGATTTTTTAGGCTTAAAAAGATAAACTTCACTTTCTTACTTTTTTACATGTTGGACACAGACTTATTCAAGGGTGGCATGAAGTATTACTCAACCCAAACTGTTGTTATAAAATACAATTAATGTGTGATTTTAGCATTCATTTGTTGGCTTTATCAAGTAACAACACTGTATAATAAGGATGCATAACACATTACAACACATTACTTAAAGGAATACAGTAGGTTGAACATGGGTAAAGTGGGATACATTTGGAAATCTCACTTTTCTTGGCTCTTTTAATTGTGATCCAAATGCCACATAACCTGACATTATACCTTTATAGAAAGTTAAGGATGTTTCTTACCTTAGTCAAAAGCTAAAATGAAGAAGTACTCAATACTATGTAGAACCACTGAAGACCCTCTTTTGACCAAATCCCAGCTTATTTCAGGCAGAGATGGTAAAGCGGGAGACTCATTTCCCCCCCTCTTAATCAAACCAGACAGGTGCCTGTACTTAAAGGAATATTCCGGGTTCAATACAAGTTAAGCTCAATCGACAGCATTTATGGCATAATATTGATTACCACAATAATGTATTTTAACCCGTCCCTCCATTTTGTTAAAAGAAGCTTTTTTATGCACTGCACAACACTGACAATTAATCATTATTATTGCTATGTAAGTTAATATTACACTGGTCTTTAAATGACTTGGTTTTCTGTCCCACTTTACCAGTATTCACCCTAGTTTACCCCAAGATGAATGTTCTTCTATAGACCTTTATGGCAACAACATTTCATAGTGACCATGACTCCAAAGAGAGAGAGAGAGAGAGAGAGAGAGAGAGAGACAGACTAATTTAATAAATGTTCTCCCCAAAAACAAATTAAAGCATGTCACGTTATTATTTAATACATTTTATTAAGGCTGTAAATTTTCAGGAATTTCTGTAATCGATTGTCATTTTAATAAACCATTAATCAACAATGTTAATACCGCTAAATGCTCTAAATAAGAATTTTATATACTGTAAAAGTACATTTTAAATAAATATACTTAAGCAATGTGAGTGTTGATATGTTCCTCTATTAGTAAATGACAGTCCACTGTACTTTAATGCATTTATGTTCAGTACCCATTTAATTTGTTCTGTTAATTTTTTATTAATATGAACAACGAATATGACTCTTTCTCTAATAAATCTTTATCGTGTGGATTGTCAAAATTTTCACTTTTGACTTTGAACTTAAGGGTGTAATTTCACTTGTGTCACCAAACAGAAATACACAAATGAACACTGTTTTCAAACAGTTTTTTTGAACATGACCCCCATCTGCCATTGATCAAACAAACAGATCGTCAACTACTTTCTTGTGGGGGCCAGATTATCCAGATGAAAACTCGGTTGGAGCCCAACTTTTTTCCTGTATTTATCTTACCTAACACTTCTAATAATATGAAAAACAAAACACTGTTAATAATATGTGTTTATTTACATTAAAATAGTATGTAATTCAATTACATTAAGATCGGCTGAAGAACAAACATGACCTCACACCCTCAACTAACAAATAGGTTTTGATTAGCTTTACTTAGAAAATAAAAACATACAAAGTAGGGTTATTGTTTATGAAAACTGAGAAAGAATGTTTAGATGTGCTAAAGTCTATATCTCTGTCAATATCAATACACTTAAGAGAACAATGGCAATCTAATGTAGAACTGTCTTTTTACACAAAATAAATGTAGCCCAAAACTGAAAAAGGACATAATGTCTGTTTTCTTTTTTAAATTTGTATTATCCACCCATTCAGTGAGGGCAAAATTATCCTTCTTTATCCAGCACACATGAATTTGCGCACAGGGGCCAGATACTTGTGTAGATAATAATCATTAGAAACAGGGAACAAACTAGTTTGATGATGTTCAGGATTGTGAATGCGGCCACATATCTGTATGTTTTGGAGAAGAGTGAAACTGAACTATGGCCAGACAAGCTTAAACATGCGCGCTCCTCCGGAAATGGACCACAGATCGCTTGACGGCCACTAATGCTCTTGCACGTGTTGAGTGTTGTTAAACTCACCGCTGAGCAGAGACCGCTCGGATGTTTACCGCGATTTTATCAAAATCATTTGGAAGGTCAAATAAAAGTGACTGGTGGGCCGCATCAAATAACTGACTGACATTACATCGTACCCGGAGACTCTGAGAAGTGATAGTACGCAAGAAAAATACATACTTGGAGTCGGTGACCCAGCGAAACCTGCGACTAGAGGTCGCTGTTCAGTCAAAGTTGGAGCGAGAACGCGCTTGGCGCTCGTGCACATTATACACATTACACAATACTTTATCACAATGGTAAAAAAAAAAAAAAAAAAAAAACATAATAAAACTGAACAGTTTTTATTAATGTATTTGATGCATAAATAACATTCACAATGGCACAACACAAACAGAAAAAAATATTAATAAAACGTACAATCATGAGAATAGAGCAAGCAATAGCACTCGGACAGCTTTTCTAATAAGTAAATAAATGTTTTACAGCATCACTCACTCGACGCGGCTGTTTCTCCGCAGCACTGACAACAGACTCCCCATGCGCGCTCACGATAATGCGCACGAGCGCCAAGCGCGTTCTCGCTCCAACGTTGACTGAACAGCGACCTCTAGTCACAGATTTGGCTGGGTCACCAATTTCGGCACAACACCGGTCCTCTGTAGACCAGAGAAGTGCAAGTACTGCGTACCGGTGAGTACTCGCCCACTTCAAGCACTGGATAAACTCTTTGTGGCATATTGATTACCACAAAAATCATTTTGACTCGTCGCTCCTTTTCTTCAAAAAAAAAAAAAAAAAAAAAAAAAGCACAAATCTGGGTTCTAGCGAGTACAATGGAAGTGAATGGGAGCCAATACGTAAACTGTTTCAAAAGTGTTAACAATATGCTTGTCAACATAATTTTACTGTATAAGATGTTTCTGTGTAAAGTTTTTGCTCATTTTACAACTTCGACGCCATGACGATGTCAACAAACACTAAACAACTGTAAAATTATGATTTAAACAACTTTACAGCTCAAATTACACATTCATCTTAAATGAAGAATTAATGAAAGTGCTTTTATAAAATTATACCCTGTGTATAATGTGTATAGCTTCAAATTTCTGGCTTTAAATCCTCCAAAAATTGGCCCCATTCACTTCCACTGTAAGTGCCTGACTGTAACCTCGATTTTTGCTTTTTTTTTTTAAAGGAAAGGAGGGACGAGTCAAAATGAATTTTTGTGGTAATCAACATTATGCAACGAATGGTGTAGATTGAGCTTAACTTGTATTGAACCTGGACTATTCCTTTAAATGCTCAGTTTTGTTGTGTTGTTGTTGTTGTTTTAAAACAGTGTTTGGTTTATTCTCCGTCTAAAGTAACACGTGAAGTATTAAAGTTAGTACTCATGTAACATGTAACCCTGAGTTTTAATTATTGAGAGAGGATGAATAATTGATCATGTAGACGGGAAAACGTGTGCGCACACAGTCTGTCCAATCAGAGGCTTCGATAACGGCACTTCCGTGAGCGCTGACCAATCAGAGAGTTAATACCCTGAACTTCCTGCTCCGGGTCTCTGAGCGCTTAGAATAATCTTAAACGGCTGGATGAAGACTCACTGTGCAATCAATACACAATACACAGGGTAAGTTAAACCATACATCATTTACTCGAATGCATATAAGGATGTCATGTCGTTATCTTTATCTGTATAGACAATAAAACGAAAACATGAAGACATGTAATGTAATGCGCATAATTGTTTTACATCTATTTGAATTAATCAGAGAATAATAATGCTGTAATACGGAATCCACTGAAGCAGGTGCAAGTTGACCAGCTGGTATCTAAAAACATTGAACAGTTAACTTTATATTACTAAACAAACTAGCTTTTAAAGACTTATTTATATGTTTGTACTGAGTTATAGCCCAGCTACGATCACAAGCATGATCATTAAAAAATCCAAAGCAAACGGTGAGATGCCATTTATTCAAGTGTAATTGATAAGTGTATTAACAGTGATCATTAATGTTTAATAAGCTACACAAGTCGATACAATATATATTGTATATTTTAATGGCACATGTAATAATAAACATCAAATGTCGTGCATGATTTGCTCTGCAGGGCCCATCATGCCCGGATCGCTGCTGTGGGCAGTGGATGTGTACGGGCGGGTGTTCAGTGTGTCGGCCGCTAGAGGCCGCTGGAAGCGCGCTGCAGATGTTCTGCTGGAGCTGAAGCGTGTGACGGGCTCTCCGCAGTGCTGTTGGGGCATTGGCTGCGACCATCAAGTGTATCTCAATGTGGATCCGAGTGATGTGCCTATCCGCCACCAGGAAGAGACCTATGAAAACCAGGTTTGTAAAAAAAAAAAAAAAGAAAAGATAAATATACTGTGATTTACTGGCATGAAAAAGTATTCTTAGGATAGGGTTGTTTTTGAAATGCAATCCTGTATGAACACGTGACTACAGAAAAGCTGTTGAACATTTTCCCTGTGGCAACCTGCTGTTTATTGACAAACAATGCCTTTGAAAGTTAAAAAAGCAATGTTTCACAAATTTTATACAGTTTTATTGTTTATTTTAATGGCTTTTCAGCAATATTTTACAGAAAAACAATTAGGAGGCATAAGGGTCATTGACAAAAAAGGCTGTCCAAATTTGAAGTCTTTTAAAAATCTAGTTTAAAACACACCTGTTAGGTTCGTAGACATGTAATATTTGTGTCCATGTTGGTTTCACAGAGTTTTGAAATTAATTTAGCATTTTCTACATAGAAATGTATTTATTGACTTTATAAATGTCATGTGGTGTAACCATCAAGTTAAAGGTATTGAAATATTTCCTTGCACCTTGAGTAAATAAGATAATACACAACCTAATTACTCATTTAAAAAAGTTTTAAAACATATTTTTCAAAGTAAATATATATATATATATATATATAAGTAAATGTACAGTAAATATACATTTATAAGTAAATATCAAGAAGTTTTCCCAGGGTTACTCCATTTGACCTGACAAAAAATGTGCCTTTTTTAAAAATCTCAAAATATTGATATGACCAAGTATATACTGTATATTTTTTAAAGGGTCTAAAGGGTTCCTCTCGGTTGTTGTTATTGTTTTTGTTGTTTTAAAGAGAAAAGAATACAAGATTATTCTGCACTATTCATGCCAACATTTCTTTTTCCAATAATTTTAGCTTTTATTGAAACTTTTATTTAATTTGAAAACATTTATTTTTTTACTGTCTCCAGATGGTAAAACCACATGACATTCTTTACTTTAAGCCCCATAAAAAAAATATCTAAATTACGCTGAACTCAGAAATTGAAAATGTTTTTTTTTTTTTTTTAAATAAAATATTTCTTATAGAATATGTGTATTCAAGTAATATTTTTGTGTGAATAGCATTTTTAATGTATTTTTGAATAATTTAAAAGATCCAGGCAAAAAAAAAAAAAAAAAAATGAAACATGAGAGAGCAATGTTGGCAAAGGTAAACAAAAATATCAAACCATTGTTTTGGTTAAAAGAAATTGTACATTTGTCAGTTGTAATAAATTACAACATGTAAATCACATGTGAAATCCCCTTAATCAGTTTGACCACTTGCCCTGACCTGATGAGAAAAACAATTCAACGTTAAATTCCTACTTTCAATATATAGTTGACCCTTGCCTGAATATATGCCAGTTATTGTGTTCACTTGTTTATTCAACAGCTATTACAAACACATTGACAACACTGGAATTTTATTTTGAAGAATTCATAAAATTGTCCCAAATATTTTTTTAAACTAGATGTTTGACAACCACTAGCGACAACGAACAATTATGCAATTTCACTTTTGACTCAAAACACTATTACTCACAGAAACCCTTGTCAGAAACTCCTCATTTTACAAATAGCTCCAGGCTCAAGTAAAAGAACAATAGTTGAAATGTTTTTTGAACGTTAGTAAACAGTTTAAACAAGCAACATTTACAAATAAAATAAAATAACAATCAAATTGCAGAGAGACCTAAGACAGTAACACAAATTTAACTAGCAAAATATGGGGGTCATGACATGAGGAATCAAATTTTCCTTGATCTTTTGACATATAATAGGTCATTTTACTATAAAAACATATTGTACATTTCAGACCTGAAAACTTCCTCATTAATAGAAAAATAGAATTTATTTAAACCAAGCTCCAGAAACGGCTTGTTTGGAATTTGTGGAACTTGTGAGGTCACAAGGACCAAATACATCCGCATAATGACTGCCTCCAGCAAGACATCAACGTTTCTGGTGATATGTGGCACGTTTTAAGAGCGGTACAAGCGCAACTTTTAAAAACGCGTCTCATTCAGCTGCTGCCACTGACTGGAAGAAACACATGTTGTTCTGTGTGTAAACAAACATGGAAGATGTGAGATGTCGCTCCTGTGAAGACCAGCGTCTCTGCTTTGGCTATGTTTGCTTATTCAGAGCATTTCAGTGTGGATTGCTTGTGAACCAGTCGCAATATGATTTAAGCATTGCAAAGGAACTGTTATTGTAAGATTGGGCAGTTAAAACATTATTGGACCACCAAAACGTAAGTAAACAATTTAATTTATGAATATTTAAAATGTCATGACCGCTTGATAGATTATGGTGCTGCTTGAGTGAACAGTTTAATATATTCAGATGAAATTTGCTAGATGTGCGTTATATGTTAACCCTGAAATTTAGTTTTATAAATGTTGTGGTTGTGTGGAGTTTGTTCACTTTCTTTGGATTGCATTTCAAATATGGATGTATTGGAAGGACTGCACGAAGTTAGCCAATCAGAACAGTGGGCATTTACACTGAAGTTTTAAAGGGCCAGAGAGCTTAAAACTGAGCATTTCAGACAGAAGGAAGGGTGGAAATGTATTATATATTACTAAATTATGACTGTTTTAGAGCAAAAAAACTATACTAACATTATAAGTGGACCTCAGGGAAGATAATACAATTATATAAAAAAAGAGGATGTCATGACCCCTTTAAAGGGATAGTTCACCCAAAAATGAAAATTCTCTCATCATTTACTCACCCTCAAGCCATACCAGATGTGTATGACTATCTGTTCAATTCAAATGAAGCTGAATTTCTCAGCTCTGTTGGTCCATACAATGCAAGAAAAAATCACATAAGTCAGCATAAAAATAATCCATTTCTCATTCACGGATGAGAATCAAATCACTTTCAAATACTTCTTGTGTTTTTGGTGATTCACATTCTTCCTGCATATTGCCCCTACTGGGCAGGTAGAAGAATTTCAAGCCAAAGAGGACTTGACAAAGAAGTATTGATCTGTTTCTCACCCACACCTATCACATCACTTCTGAAAATATGGATTAAAACACTGGAGTCGTATGGATTAGTTTTATGATTTCTTTATGTGCATTTTGGAGCTTCAACATTTTGGCACCCATTCACTTGCATTGTATGGACCAACAGAGCTGAAATATTCTTCTAAAATTCATAATTTGTGTTCTGTAGAAGAAAGAAAGTCATACACATCTGGGATGGCATGAGGGTGAGTAAATGATGAGAGAATTTTCTTTTTTGGTTGAACTATTCCTTTAATGAAATAATATACACTAATTAATGATCAATTTAAATAAGTAAAATGAAGATAGACATAAGACTAAATATTCGGCAAGAGGGAGAACAGTAATAATGAACACAAGTATTCTGATAAACACAAGCGCAAGACACAGAGTCATAGCAAAACTCCCACCGCCCCTCATATTATGGCATAAAAGGCATGCTGTGGTGCAGTTATACTGCAGTATCCAGTGACCTGCAAAGAATAATTTATTTTTGTCTGTCTGTTATACAGAGGTGGAACCCAGTAGATGGATACACTGACACACTCCTACCAACAGACCGCTGGCAGTGGACAGATGAGTTTGGCTTGAACCCACAGCCTCTTCACAGCTTTGTGTTGCCCTCTGTTAACTGGGAGTGGGAGGGAGACTGGTATGTGGATGATGAGAGCTGTGGAAGAGAAACTACAGAGACAGGGGTAAGTGACACTATCTCAGACCTCTCCAAACTCAACACATCCTAAACTCATCCCATCCCAAACTCATCCCATCCCAAACTTAGCCCACCCCAACCCACCACAATCTTAACATACTGTATTGTCTTAACCTATCTCAAACTCAAACAATCCTAAACTTAAGAAATCCAAAACTGAACCCATTCTGAAGTCAACCCACCCTAAACTTAACCAATGCCAAACTCAACCCATTCCAAACTCAACCCAATCCAGACTCAACCAATTCCAAGCTCTACCCAATTTAAACATCAACAATCACAACCTGTCCCAAATTTTACCCATTACAAACTCAACCAGCCTTACCTTAACCCATGGCAAACTTAACCCATCCTTAACTTAACCTATCCCAAACTGAACCTATCCTAAACTTAACGGATACCAAACTCAACCCACCCTTAAAGTAAGGTTAACCTACACCAGACTCAATCCATCCTAAATTTAAACGATCCCAAACTCAACCCAACCTAAACTGAAGCTATCCCAAACTCAACCCATCCTAAATTTAACCTATCCCAAACTCAACCTATCCCAAACTTAATCCATTCCAAACTCAACTATCCTATATTTAAATCATCCCAAATTTAACCCTTCCTAAGGCCTGTTGCACAAAGCCAGTTTCCGTGGCTACCTAGGTAAGTTTGAATTTAGTTTGAGCAAACTCTGTTTTTTTGGGCTCAAGAAGACGGGTCATTTTTTACCGGTATTCATTGCCATAGCAACTTATGGCTACATGGTTAACCTGCTCCGTAGCAGGTTTTATTCTGGGCTACAGGTCGCAAAAGCCAGCAGCCACCTTGTTTATGTAAATGTTAAAATTCTTCATATTTTCATAAAGATCTCTTGATCTTCAACGGAGATGTAAATGACACTCAATTTTCACGAGAAGTAAATCATATTGACTCCCTCTATGCTTCACGCATAGGGTGTTCATGGCAAATGTCACTCATTCATGTACACAAGTGTCAGGGTTAAGCATGAACTCAGGATCAAACTCTGAGTTGACAGAGAACGTTTGTACCGATCGTCTTGAGATTTCTGAACCCTATCTAAACCGTTTTGGCTCTATCTGGTTTTGTTAACCTTAAACTTACTCTGAAACACTGAGTTTGTTCAACTAGCTTCATGCAACAGGCCACTAAACATAACCATTCCAAAATCAACCCATCCTAAACTTAACCTATCCCAAACTCAACCTATCCCAAAATAAACCCATTCCAATCTCAACCAGCCTAAACTTAACCCATCCCAAAATAAACCCATCGTAAACTTTAAGCTTCCTAAATCCAACCTATCCTAAACTTAACCTATCCCAAACTCAACCCATCCTTAACTAAACCATCCCATACCCAACCTATCCAAAATTTAATCTATCCCAAACACAACCCTGCATAAACTTAACCTATACCAAATTCAACATACCCTAAACATAACCAAACCCAAACTCAACCCATCCTAAACCTAAACCATCCTAAACTCTACCCATCCTAAACCATCCCAAGCTTAACCCATCCTAAACTTAACCCATCCCAAGCTCAACCCATTACCAGCTCTTAACTTAATTCATCCCAGATCATTCCAAACCACTCACAATAATACAAAATAAGCCCAAATATGAAATCATGTCAAAATAGCCATGTAATACTACTAGTTTAAGTTTGGTTAATCTAGGGTTGGGAGTATGCAGTGGACTTCCCTGCCACCTTCACCAAAGAGAAGAAGTGGAACTCGTGCGTCCGTCGCAGGCGATGGCTTCGCTACAGAAGATATAAAGCCCTGGGATCATGGGCCAAGGTACCACAATGAATGAACACTAGCTAACTGTGTGTCTAACCATTAGATGGGAGTGAGGACTTATGTGTCTAAATAGTTTATTATTTCAATGGGGTACTAACAAAGTTCAGCCAACTGTGTTTTTATGTTTTATATTTTACACTGCCCACATATGTAGGGACATTCTGAATGTGACTTTTTGATCCAGGTGCCTGTGGACAGAGGAAGACCTCCTCCAGAACCCTTCATTGACATTAGCTGTGGAGGTTGGGGCATGAGTGACAGTCCTGAGAAACACATTTACTTGTGGGCCGTGTCCCAACAAGGGAAGGTAAGAGGAGACCTAACTGCAGCCTGTGCTATCAGATCTGCAAGGGACCCAAACATTAAAATACTCTCATCCTTTACCCACCCTCGTGTCATTGCAAACCCCTTTGACTTTCATTTGCTGGTCAAGCTATTTAATGGGGTCTTTGAAGTAGATGCAATTACAGTTGCATTACATGTTTCTTACCACTTGAGGTCAGTACTGTTCTATGTTCCAGTCCTGCTACTCTATATTTGGGCTCGACAGCCACCACATCCTTCTGGATTAGCCACTTGTTCACAAGAATGCGAACAATCTCTCAGTCTAGTAGTGGTTAATTTAAACTCTCTCTAAATGATTTGTAATTTTTGTTATAAGTTGATTTTTCGTAATATTACCGCAGAACAGGACTAAGGTGTGTGTTTATCTCTTCACAGGTGTGGGTCCGTGCTGGTATCCGGCACCAGAACCCAGAGGGGACACGCTGGGAGCCCGTCCAGGTGCCCAGAGAGGTGGCTCAGGTTGGTGCAGGGCCAAAAGACCTGCTGTGGGCCGTTCTGTGGGATGGACAACTCTTGGTCAGAACAGGCATCAGTAAAGACTGCCCTATAGGTCTGACACTAACAGATTTATTACTGGACCTTGAAATGCTTCTTTGATTCACACATACAGTATGTAGAACATACAGTACATTCTTTGATTGACTTACACATCACTGTTATTTGTTATGGTGAAACTGTCATCATGGTGACGGTCATGTCAATAAAATAACAGAGGTAAATATGAACATACAGCAGCCTCAAAGATTATTTGGACACTTTAGCCACACGTAATTTAATTGCATTATAGTGAAACATTAAACCAAATGGTATCCGCAAACAAATGATGCTGGAGATTTTCTCAGAACTAACTTTTCTCAGAACTTGCCATTTTGGCTGTTACCTTTAACAAACCTTTAACCTTTTTGGATGTCTGAAGTAATTTCCCCTGAAGTTCACACAAGTTTCCTAGCAGAGTCACATTAACTATGGATATGTTCCAGTAACAGTGACAACTAGAAACTGTCTAAATACTTCTTGTCTTCTTTTTAAACAATATATCAGTTAACAGTATATTATTTTATCATGTAAAATCTAAGAAACTTCTTTTTGTGAAATGTTTTGCTTGATGTTTGTTATCTAATGCAATGACATTCACACATTTTTAAGTGTGCCTTAAGTGTTCACCTTCTTTTTGGGGCCACTGTATGTTACACTGACGATGGAATCTATGTTAAGTAACTATGTTTGATAACAAAAAATTGTCTAAATGAGAAATTTTGATGTTTTCAGGTTCATCGTGGGAACTGGTGCCATCTCCAAATCAGAAAGGAGCTGTTTATGTTGCAGTAGGGATCAGTGTAGTTTGGGCTGTTACTAAGGACAACAAAGTAAGATTATATTTAGTCCTGTAGTGCTCTGAACACTGCTTTTGATTGCCATTTATTTCAGTTCTAATGATTTTTAAATTTAGTTTGTAAAATCATAATGAGCTGTTCAGTTTATTCATAATATCTAGGTGATATGCACTATATTTAGCACAGGCAACGATCTGCAAGATATTATGCTAATAAAATCAAGTGAATTTGTGTGCCTCTCGATTGTTTAAGGCACCCAGCTGAAAGAACATAAATCGGCCATTTACACTAGCTACCAATTTCTTATGAACGGGCTGTCTTCATTTGGCGTTTGCGCTTTGCACATACGATTTCGCCAACCCAATCGTGCCCAGACTTAGTGCATGTTTGCACGAATATACCAAACCTCCTTGACCATGCCCACTGACTTTGCACGGATGGCGTATTGTATAGCACTGCACTTGAGATGTAGCAGTCTTAAAATAAGATTAAAATAAGATTAAAAAAAAGAGCCTATCATGTGACAGTAAATCAGCATACTACTGTATCACAGTTTAAGTAGTAGGCAGTTTGTAGTTTATACAATGTGGTATGTAGTAAGCAGTACACTTGTATTCCATTCTGAACATAGCTATTTTTTGTTGGACAGGTTTGGTTCAGGAGGGGGGTGAATTCCCACAATCCCACTGGATTAGGCTGGATCAGTATTGGCGGAGAGATGTTGATGCTTAGTGTGGGACTCAATGACCAGGTTAGATTACACACTGCCAAATGGCCTACATCAGTATTGTAGCCATTCAAGCGATACAAAAAGACATGAATACAATCTCTTTTGACAGTTTTAGGGTTTAGTGAGATGCACATGACAATTTTATTTCTGAACAAATTAGATTTTTACATTTTCTCAAGAAATGTGAATTTTTGCCAAATATTAATACTTTGGGTATGGCGTTTATTAAAATCCCTAACCTTAAATATGCGCAATAAAAATAGTGATGCTTGGCTTATCAAACACCACTAATCCTAACACCACCAACTAGTAATTAATAAATCTTTTGCTTTTATCATATTTCATCTAGTCATATTGTAATAATCATTTTCTCCTGCATGCACAACTCTAGCGGTCCTAGTACTTGCCCTTGGGGGACACCCGTCCCCTGTGGGGTGGGGCAGACTCTTCTGATTACACTGCTGTTCTTATGGGTTCTCAGCTTTGAGAATTAACCATAATTAGATCCTCAGATCCACAGAACAATATATTCACACAGCACAGCAGTCCAGCTTTATCCACTGTTTAAGTTCATACGCACAAACATGAACCATCCAGCCACTGCCTCCACTTCACACTAGCCCCTCCCCCTCATCCAGGACTGGCATGCAAAGCCTGGTGGTGTTGGGTTTCCATAGGTGTTGATTTTTGGGGGTGCTGGGTCTCTCTCTCTCTGTAACTTGACCCACAGACCGCCTAGCTCTCCCTGTTGCCTACCGCCTTGCCCCCAGCTCTGCCAAGCCATATATATACACCTCTTCTCTCACCCACGCACAACCATATGGGAGCACATCTAATTTGAGTTTGGCCATGATCCATCATTCCATGCTTCATATTTCATTACTACCCAACTGGGCTGTGTGGCTGTGCAGTCAGCTCATCTGCGGCACTAATATTTTATCCTGTTTCTCAATTTGGCCTAATCAGAAATAATATCCTGTCTATGAGAACTATGACAGCATGTGAAAAAAGAATACTAGAAGATCACGCCAGGCTGTAATGATTTACTGATGCCAACCGCTGATACTATAAGCCTTATTAAGATGGGGTTTATATGAATTTATAATTTAATATTACAGAATCACACCAAAGCTAGTCATAATGCATCTAATGCATATAAAATGCTGTAAACTCGCTGCAAAGTTTGCAATTTTAGCATTTAGTGTAGTATTTTTGTTTCAGAAAAAAAATATTTCTTCTTATTTTTATGAATTCCAAGTAAATGACTGCTAGCGTCATTACCATCACACACAATCACACACTTATAGGTTGATCAAAGCCATGGTCTTTATTGAAAAATCACCCATTCATGTTAGGGAAGCTACTTTAAAATGGTTGCTTCCTAAGTTACAAGCTAGTCAAAACTCATACTGTAGCTCTGAAGTAGTTTAACTAGTCAATCTAATCTTTTAAAAAAGTAGTTAGCTACACTACAAGTTACTAAAAGAAAAGTAGCTTAAACAATTAGGATGACAAAATAAAATTTTAATGCTAAAGATGGAGAGGACGGTTTAGGTGAGGGTTTTTGATTACTCCCTCGACACCATTGCTGCGTTCATAATATAATGTGACAAATGTAGCGTTTTGTAACGCTACAGCACTACTCGCTGGAAAAGCTTATTACTGGAAAAGCTACACTATTGTGAAAACAGCTGAGCAACTTGCCTATGCGAGTGGGGATTTGAGGAGAGAGATGAGATATTCTAAGGGTTTTCCAATGGAATAATGGAAAATCATTGGATATTGCTCTTTGTTCGGGTGACAAGGTTAAAACACGACAGTGTCTGCTGTTTCTTTCAGCCGTGGGCCATGCATTTTAAGTCTAGGCCTTCAGTGTGATTCATGCCATTAAGAAAACACAGTTTCACAATGAATAAGACGCTGTATGCCTTTGGGCATCATACGTTACGTGGCAGTCAACTAATAATACCAATTAACATTTAAAAACACGTCCACACACGAAAGCCAGAACTTGAAACGACACTTAATGCTCAAGCAAGTCTAATTTTAACTGCAGCATGACTGTTTTGTGAAATGAACGTCTCCCGAACATACATTCAAAAATCATAATTTTTCATGTGAATCTACCAAGGAGGTCTTTAATACCTGGAAAAATCTATCTAATAATATTTGTGATTTAAATGTTGCTTACAATAAATTTTGTTTCGTCAGGGTACACGGTTATGTTGCGTTCCATTCAAGTTGGATGAGGGATATTCCTACTTGATACCTCCGACCATAAATGCATTCCATTCCCCAATATTCGGAAGATGACGTTTAAGGAAACAAATCTGCAACGCTCCCGTTAGGTTAGCAGGGGTTTGACTGTCATTAGAGATGTCTCCTAGCAACACAACTGATAAATAATCTGCAGCACAAGCATTTGTACTTCAGGTGTACGATTATCAAAAGAGATTATAATGTTTTATACACCTGTTTCTGTAGGCGTTTGTTAAACAAGTTTTAATATCATGTAATGTCTAAACTAACTCATTTATTGATATTACTTAATAACGTGAATGTTTATCACTTACTTTGTATATCTCCCAAAGTGTCGACATGTTTGTGTGACATCATGCACCTGCATCTCGGCGAAATCGGAGTTGAGAATTTCTGCACGAGCCTACAAGTTGTAATTCTGACTTCAAGATGCATTCCATTGCACTTTTCCTAGTAGGAAGTTGTAAAATCGGATTTTCCGAGTTGAATGGAACACAGCACTACTTTTCAAAACTTGATCCGACACTGAATGCTCAAGCAACCTTATTTACACTTAGAAAACTCCTGATGTTGCTATAATAATGCAAAAAGCAGTTAACAATTTACTTGAAGTGAAAATCAGTCCTCCTTTTCTGTTTAATAAATTAAGCAGAACATCTCATGTTTTTTTTTTTTGTAATTAACATTTTTTATTAAATCATACAGTAACATTATCTCAGAATCAAGAGAGTTTTTTTGCTCAATCGTCAGTTTAGGAAGATCTAATGGTTCCACAAAGTTTCTAATATCTTCATCCGTAGACGAAGACGTGGAACTATAAAGATCAATATAGAATTCTTTAAAGGCATTATTAATATAAATGGCTGAGGTAAATATTTCACCACCAGCAGATTTCACTGAGGGAATGGTAGAAAAAGACTCTCTCTGCTTTATATATCTAGCCAAAAGCTTCCCTGCTTTGTCACCCGACTCAAAGTATGACTGTCTTGCCCTGAATAACCAAAACTCCACTTTCACAAAATAGTATTATATTTATATTTCAATCGGGTCAATTCACTGAGGCCATCAGCTGACATACAGCGCTTCAGCTCTGCCTCTGCACTTTTAATATTTCCTTCCAACTCCACAAGTTCTCGTGCTTTTGGATTTTTTGATGAATGAGGCATACTGTATGATCCGGCCCCTAAGAACCGTCTTAAGTGCCTCCCAAGCCACGCCCACAGAGGATACTGAGGACCAGTTGGTCTCCATATAAACATTGATTTCAGTCTTTAACATTTGTTGGAAATCAGGATTTTGCAAAAGGGATACATTAAAGCACCAACTATATGATTTATTTTCTCCGTATGTGGCAACACCTCTAAACTCACCAGGGCATGATCTGAGACAAAAATGTTTCCAATTGAGCAATCCACAACAGATGAAATAAGGGATCTGGATATAAAAAAAAATCTATTCTAGAATAAATCTTATGGACTGATGAAAACATTTTCTAGTTCCTACCAGATGGGTTCAAAAGTCTCCAAATATCCGTAAGACCAAGATTTTTACACATCCTGTGAAGCGTCACTGTTGCTCTAGGGGGTTTACACACTTTTGCTTCACTGTGATCAAGGACTGAGTCCATCAAAAGATTAAAGTCTGCTCCCAATATTATACCATGAGGGGTGCCAGCGGCTTGCAGCATCCCTTCAAGATCTATAAAAAAGCCCTGATCATCAGCGTTAGGTGCGTAAATATTAGTCAAAATCAACCTTTGCCCTTGAATTTCAGCTAAATCAGTAATGACTCTCCCTAATTTATCTTTAGTCTGTTTGAGACATTTGACTTGTAGATGTTTATTAATCAATATAATGACTCCCCTGCTCTTACATGAGCCAGCACTAAAAAATAACATGTCCACCCCATATCTTCCCAAATTTTTCAGCTACCTGCGGGGAGAGATGTGTTTCTTGAAGAAACACTATATCATATTTCTTACGTTTAAGAAAAGAAATAACCTTCCTTCTTTTTATGGGGTGCCCCAACCCATTTACATTCCATGTGGAGAGAGATAGTGTACTCATATTAACATTTGACATTTTGATATAGTAGAAAAAATTAATTGTGTGTCAAAAACAAAATTGTACAGACCACATTCCCCATTAGTGAAACAATCAAACCCTGAAATTCCTCCCGAATAAAACAAACAGAAAAAAAAAACGTGCGTTAACCCCACGTACGAAAGCGCCAACCGGCGTCAATCCTTTTAAACTCAAAAGGTCCATGAACGCCCACGAGCCCCCACGACAACTTTGCCATCGGATTGCACAATTTTGCCTCACAAATTTGTGAGACAAAATTACATAACAGAAAATACTTTGTAAAATAAACCCAGCCAATAGGAAGAATGAACACAAAGAATGTGTAGATTCATTCACAGAACTGTCTCAAAGGTGTGATCTTCCACAAAATAAATTCCAGCTGATATAAAACCATTCAGATATGTTCAGTGAGCCGGCTGTTATGAGTTCAACGGATGACGTAATCATTCCGATGCGGATTAGTGGTTAATTCCCTCTCCGAAGATTCCAGACAATCGATTCGTCTCTCAACATCAGTCACTCTTGTAACTAGCTCAGAGAATTTTGTTTCCATCGCTGTAATCGATCGACGTATTACAGCGAGATCCTCCAAGTCAGCAAGAATCTTCGTCAACATAACCGACATGTTGGACAACTGACGCTGGATCTCCTCTCCCGCCACGCCATCCAAATCGAGTCCCTGGTCTGTAGGCCTGTCGGGGCTTTCATCCTGAACACGTAAGTGTCTTTTAATGTCTCCAGAGCCTGAGGATTTTGACTTCTTTGCCATGTTTTGCATCAAAGAGCAAATGTGTAACTGGGTGTATCAAAATTCACCAGATTATAACATGAAAATAATTAAAAATTTAGCAAAGTGCACAGAGCTCGTCACTCACACGTCTGCCCCTGGCATGGCGTCACGTGACCTCCACATCTCGTGTTTTTTAAATCCATAAGGACCTCTTTCTCAGTGGAGATATGGCAGTGACAGCCGACTCGTCAGACAGCTTGAGCTTACGCTTTTCGCTCTTGAATTATGTACGTCACTTAAAGCATGATTGCGTCACTCAAGGCCAGCTAGAAGGCCTCGTCCATGACTTATCCTAAAGATCACACCCACCAAAAACAAATAAATCAATCTGATTGGCTGATGAATCTGACAATCTGACTTTAGTTGCCCATTCATTTGCACTCTTGAGGGATTCTGAAGAAATTCTGAAGGCCTGACGGGGTGGAGCTCAAACTCACACGCTGCTTTGGGCATGTGATTTGTGAAACAGCTGTCACACTTTGCTTGTAAGCACCAAGGAATAAATTCTGACTGGATAAACTTTTCATTTTTCTCTATTTGTTAGTAGATTAATTAAGAGTGGAAAGCGATTAAAAATACATAGGCAAAAAGGCGATTGAGAATGAAAGGATGAAAAATATTTATTTATTTGGCATGTTAGGTCATCAGAGAAGGCTTTGCTGGCCCTGAGAATTCGCCACTGGCCAAATACATTTACTTTAGCCAAATACATTTAAACTTTTTCACAATTCCTGAAATTTAATCATAGAAAACATTCCCTGTCTTAGGTCAGTTAGGATCACTACTTTATTTTAAGAATGTGAAATGTCAGAATAATAGTAGAGAGAATGATTTATTTCAGCTTTTATTTCTTTCATCATATTCCCAGTGTGTCAGAAGTTTACATACACTTTGTTAGTATTTGGTAGTATTGCCTTTATATTGTTTAACTTGGGTCAAATGTTTTGGGGAGCCTTCCACAAGTTTCTCACAATAAGTTGCTGGAATTTTGGCCCATTCCTCCAGACAGAACTGGTGTAACTGAATCAGGTTTGTGGGCCTCCTTGCTCGCACACGCTTTTTCAGTTCTGCCCACAAATTTTCTATCAGATTGAGGTCAGGGCTTTGTAATGGCCACTCCAATACCTTGACTTTGTTGTCATTAAGCCATTTTGCCACAACTTTGGAGGTATGCTTGGGGTCATTGTCCATCTGGAAGACCCATTTGTGACCAAACTTTAACTTCCTGGCTGATGTCTTGAGATGTTGCTTCAATATATCCACATAATTTTCCTCCCTCATTATACCATCTATTTTGTGAAGTGCACCAGTCCCTCCTGCAGCAAATGCACCCCCACAACATGATGATGCCACCCCCATGTTTCAAGCCTCACCCTTTTTCCACCAAACATAACGATGGTCATTATGGCCAAACAGTTACATTTTTGTTTCATTAGACCAGAGGACATTTCACCAAAAAGTAAGAGTGTCTCATTCCTGAGCGGTATGATGGCTGCATGGTCCCATGGTGTTTATACTTGCATACTATTGTTTGTATAGATGAACGTGGTACCTTCAGGCGTTTGGAAATTGCTCCCAAGGATGAACCAGACTTGCGGAGGTCTTGGCTGATTTCTTTTGATTTTCGCATGATGTCAAGCAAAGAGGAACTGAGTTTGAACGTAGGCCTTAAAATACATCCACAGGTACACCTCCAATTCTTACACATCCTATCAGAAGCTAATTGACTAATTTTCTAAAGGCTTGACATAATTTTCTGGAATTTTCCAAGCTGCTTAAAGGCACAGTTAACTTAGTGTATGTAAACTTCTGACCCACTGGAATTGTGAAGTAGTCAGTTAAAAGTGAACCAGTCTGTCTGTAAACAATTGTTGGAAAAATTACTTGTGTCATGCACAAAGTAGTTGTCCTTAATGACTTGCCAAAACTATAGTTTGCTAATATGAAATATGAAATCCTTGGAGTGGTTAGAAAATGAGTTTTAATGACTTCAACCTAAGTGTATCTAAACTTCTGACTTCAACTGTACATAGTAGGGCTGCAACTAATGATTATTTTGATAATCGATTAATCTAACGATTATTAGAATGATTATTCGACTATTTGGGCGATTATTGCAATGATTAATCATTAGCTCTTAACCGATTATTCAGCTTGTGCTCCTACGTAAATGGTTGTATTAAACGTGCTTGCTAACAATAAAGAGGACAAAATCATCTTTAAAAAATATCTCTAAATGACATTCACTGAATTAAAAGGAAAAAAAATACTTTTTATTAATTTAAATTCAGTAAAGAAATTAACTGCAAAAAATCCTATTGTTATCAAGTGTTTTTGTCTTGTTTTCCATTTAAAATAGTCTACAAATCCATAAAACAAGATACATTTACTTGAGAAGCAACATATAATATATTTAGACGTGCTTTAAGAGTATGTATCTTAAATATAAGTGTATTTTGTATATAAGTGTATTTTTTCACTTGGTTATAATTCTGCCAGTGCAGTAAAGACAAAATCTACTTTTATTCAAGATCTATTCTCTAAAAGCAAGTCTAAATATCTTATATGCTGCTTCTCAGGTGAATGCATCTTTTTTTAAAAGGAGTTTTAGATATTTATATTGGAAAACAAGCCAAAACAAAAACAAATCAAAAACGAATTTTGTTGCAGTGTCTAATGGGGTGAAGACTACCCTCTCTCACCTTTCTGTTCACTTCAATCCATCTTTAACTATCAAAAAAAAAACAAAAAAAAAAACAACTCTCTCTTATTAATAAAACTGAGTATTGTAAATGTTCTTCACAATAGAAATGCACAGTGAAATACATTATGATTCAATAAGTCGCAAGCCATCATGTTATAATCTAGCTGCATTAAGCGTGTGCGCTCGAGGGATGAGCGTCCTTGCGCCGTGTGCCTCAGTCGGGTGCAGTTTCAATCTCTCCCCCTTAGATCGGGACATATAATTCCCTCATACTTTGTGATCTACATCACCTGAATCTGTTTGGAAAGTTTAGAGTGCATCTGGACTGTGAGCTGTGTTTTCAGTCAGGCGTGAGCTGCAGTGCTGCTCCCGCGCATCATCATTAGAGTTTAATGTGATCTCATGTTATGTTAAATGAGATCAAATGACTATTCGACAATTTTTGTCGACAGTTTTTTATTGTCGACGTTGTCGATAACGTCAACAAATTGTTGTAGTTGTATCCGCATAACGAAAACCCATTTGCATTTACACTTTCTTTGAATGTGGTTAGAATCAACATCCGAATGTGGTTTCAGTGGTACGATAATGATCTGATCACAATGCGCCTTGGGTGCATTTACACCTGACATTTAATGTGATCAACTGCAATTCTATAGTGATAATGCATGTTATTGCAGGTGTAAATGGGGCCGTTGTGACCATAAATCAGAATGGCCAGAATCACTGAGTCTCAACAAATTATGCTTCAAATTCTGTGAATAATATTATATTTGCGTATATATACGGGGTTCCCACGGTCATGCAAAACATGTCTCAAATGTCATAGAATTTTAAAATGCCATTTTTCAAGCCTAAAGAAGTCCAGGAAACTAATAAAATCTTAGAAAAATTATGGAAATTCTTTAGTATTCTTTATATTTCCTAGTTTTTCTCTGCTCTAAAAATATTTATGTGGATAGATACTGATCTTGTGTTGGGTAAAACTTGCTCGCAAGCCACAGTGATATCCGATTGGTCAGTGAATTCTTTTTTTGAGTTGGTAATTTTAGGAATTAGTGGAATTGGTTGATAAATTATTATTTTGCAAAACGGTCTAAATTAAAATGGTTTTTAAAAATCTGTATCCAGTAATCGCAAACGCCTGGAAAGGTAATTTTATTTGGTTTGGTATGATGCAGGTATGGGGGATTGGCAGCGATGACCGGACCATGTATTTCCGTCATGGTGTGACAGCCAAAGAGGTCACTGGCAGGTCATGGGTCCCTGTGTCTGCCCAGCTAGATGAGAGCGGACTCAGAAACCATTCCAGGTTGTTAAGAATAACAATCTTTTTAATAGTTCCCTTTCATTCTATCTTGCAGTTCCATTTCCATCCAGCAGATGGTGCCCAGCTTGTTGTATATGGATGTATTTCATATTTCCATCTGTGTCCGCTCACACAGTGCTGCTGGTGTCTTCAGTGGGGAGCTCACTGCTCCCTCCCAGGGATCAGTTCTGGGCTGTGACGATGCAGACATTCCAGAGCCACATGTTCCAAAGATCACAAGTGACAGCTTTATCTCTGCGCTGATGTCTGATCGCTCGGCTCCAATAAAGGACTCTTCCTCTGCAGTACACCCTACTGTACCTGAAGGGGACCAGGTGTCTAGCCAAGAGTCCGATTCCTCTATCTGGACTCCAACACTCCAGTCAGACAGTGGCGATACACCGTGGAGCAATGTTGACCTGGAGGAGTTGAAGGGCTTTGTTCCCAGCACTGCCCGCAGCTCAATGGCCACGTACCCCTTTGAGCTGGAGCAGAACATGGTTGAGCTGGAGGAAATGCCGCCCTGGGCCTGGGTCACGGGTGGAGGGTGTGACATAGATTCAAGCTCACACGTCAGCTGGCTGCACATCTCAGGTGCAACACAGTTCATACTATGAAATCTCACATAAAATCACTTTCATCTCAAAATAACAATAGCTTTGTACAAATCTGGATACATTTATCATAGCACAGAACATCTTGTGTAATAAATATGGGCCACTCTCGGGAAATGGTGCTATTTGTGCCTGAAAAATTAATTCGAAGTTTCTGATGAATTTTCAAAAAACATACAGTATATTCCGTCCTCAGGTCAAAAGTAACAGGGCTGTAGCTGCCCAGTATTCAGATTAGTCAACAAATACATTATACTTTTTTTCAATGGCCAATTGATATAGGAATTGTTCACCCAAAAATGAATATTGTCATAATTTACTCACCCTTATGCCGTTCCAAATCTGTATGACTTTCTTTCTTATGTGGAACACAATAGGAGATGTTTTAAATAAGGCTGTCAATTTAATATGTTAATTCTGTGCAATTAATTCCAACAACTGGAGCAATTCATTCTCGAAGTACCACCTGTTTTCAGCAGGGGGCAGTAAGCGAAACTCCATTTGTAGGCAATGCGCAGCTTATACAGAGAACAAACAGCACTTGTGGACAGCAGACAGCACAAGATGAGAACGTGTTCATACAGCTGGACGGAGGGCAATTCCGAATGCAGGGATCTCAAAACGTGTTTTTCCAAGTTTTAAACTATGTACGACTTGACACAGTTGCCTAAAAACGCTGTTTATGACGCAACATCCAAAGCGAGACGCTCCAAAAGCATTCGCCTGATGCATGTGCACATTGACACGTCCTTAGAAAAGCCCTTATAATAGATCTCAGACAGATTGCCGAATTCAATTGCAAAATGGATTGCTGCGAACTGCAGGCGAATGATTGGCTTATGTTCAATAACATGAAACTAAACAATTATTGCCTTATAAAACCACTTTCTGAATTGTCTTATCAATGTTTACTCGTCTGCCACAATAATGTAATGCATTTTAGTTATCTGAATTATTATTTTTAATTTAATTATAACGTAATTATATATAATATATATATAACTATTTATAATTATTTAATCATTATATACTAAATTCATGTTATTTGAGGGTCTTTCTCAGCAAATATTTATATATACTGTATATATTTATATTCCTATATGTAATTAATTTGATCAAAAATATAATATTTTAATTGATTGACAGCACTAGTTTTAATAATTATTGTGTTCTGTCTTTTCAGTAAAATAGCAGTGGATATTGCCTTACTTTAAAACTTTAAAATAGACCCAAAAGTATCATAACAGTAGTCCTTGCATCATATCCCAAGTCTAGTGATAGGTTTCGATGAGAAACAACCTGAAATGTAAGTAATTTTAAGTGGAAAGCTTGAAGTTGCTCGTTCATGAACAAAACCTCTCCTTTTGTGTTCTACATAAGAAAGAAAGTCATACGGGTTTGGAACGACATGAGGGTGATTAAATTATTTAGTCTACCAAATAATTATACAGTAAAGTTCAGTATCCCATTAACTATATCAGTAGTAAGTCATGGGGGCACACATAGTACACTAATGCATCGTTCCTGTAGAATGACCCATCTAGTAAAGTGTATTGTATTGGAGATTTCTTCCTATCTCTCTTCCCTCTCTCCTCATCTCTCTTTCTCTTTGTCGTTCAGACACAGGGCCACTTTCTCCATCCATCACACCTGCTCTCAGTGCTGCAAACACAGAGAGAAACCAACAAGAGCGAGAACCATCCATAGAGAAGGTGCATGCACTGTATTTGAAAGGTTGCTTCAACAGATGACCACACCACAACTGTGTGTCTCTTAGAGGGGAAGTCTTAAAAGTCAACTTACCAATAATTATTATTCAGTTTGGCCAATATTTGGGCAATTGACCTATATGACATGAGGAGCATGTGACAGCAGTGTCCTGCATTGTGACATGCTTTACTCCATCTAAAACTATTTAAAGGCACTTTCTAATTTTTTGAATAATTAGAATGCATGCATTTTTATGACCTCATCATATGAATTGAGAGACTACATGGAATAGTTGTACTTTTAAAAATTAATTTGTCACATTACAGGACTAGTTAAGTGAACTGCATAAAGAAAGTTGATTAAATGGTGAAAAACTTAGAACCTAAGATATACTGTACACATTTTAGCCTAAACTCTTCATATTAAAAATGTAGTGTCTCTGAAAGGGGTAGTGTTTGGGTTAGGGTTTAGTAATAATAATTAACTTAATTTAAGAACAATAGAAGTCAATAGGAGGTCCCTAATGTGATATAAAACATGACATGAGGTTGAGATGGTTTACTTGGCCATACATTGTAGACACATTTTTTAAACATGCATTGTGCGTGTCAGTCTGTGTGCGTGACGAGAGGTTGTATGTGTTGGTGGAGGGACTGGCCGCCCCATCAGTGGGAGGATGTTTGTGTGACACTGGAGCAGGTCAGCGGTGCTGGACCTCTGAGAGATGACATCCTGTACCTCTACTACACTCACAGCCATGAGAAGAAGGTAATTCGCCCTGAGTTGATTCTTTAATATGAGACATATCATGTTGTGTGACATGTTGTGTTTTGTTTTCTTAAAACATTTTTTTTGTGTGTTTCAGTATGTGCATGCTATGATAAAGGAGGTGACGGCTCTGGTGCCTGTGTTCCGGGACGCTCTGTATACTATGGCTGTGTACACACCTGAGAGGACCAGACAGAGACACCCAATTTTACTGTCAACTCACTCTCATCAAGACTTCAATGCTTGGGTAGAAACCTTTACAAACACTCGGACACTCAGACAAAGCCATCAGAATATAATTGTTGTATTAGATGGGTCATTCTGTGTCAACTCAGCCAGAGGTCCCGGCTCAAAATTTTGTTTTTGATTATTATTTTTTTCACTGGTGAAAGATAAACATGAATGATGATTAAAAAGCCAAAATATTATATGTCTTGGATCAGTATTCACTGGGTAATCCATGGCAAAATGACGATTTCGCCAATGATTTTAGAGCAAAACTATAGGTAAAAAAATAACCTTAGAAAGGTGGCAGCATCATGATTTTATTTTTACACAGAGATAGGTAGGTGCTTTACTAAAATCAGTTGACTTCAGCACCTCTTGTTGCATTATATACCAATGGTGCGAGTCCAAAATTGGGAAAAAACACTTTGTTGTTTTTCCAAAGTTGGAGTGCCTATAACTCCAGGAGTATTAAAGATATCTTAATATCCATTTAGATTCTGACACGGAACACATTTTTATTTTGTATCTTTATTTTGTAAGCTCTATATATTTACATTACAGAGATATGGTGCTCTCATTGGCTCCATCCAAAAATGGTTACATTTGACAGATTTTCAATGGTCGAAAACCAAATGTGGGTCACATGGTTTGAAACTAATTTTCCTTGTCCAACAAAACAAAGGTCTGAAGTACAAAATTATGTTGAAACTAGAAAATGTACGTTTATTTATTTAAATAAAATCAATAATGTCAAAATCTTGATTTCCAAAAATACACTACTATTTAGTATAAGCGAAACATGTGAATCTTTGGTTAGTGCAATAGCTATATCTAGTTTTTGAAGTTTTAGAAATTTACATCTGGTCTGGAATACAGTTCCTGAGTTATTAGCAAAATCCACTAAACATCCACTAAAAATCTATTTGTCACCAGTTGGTTAAAAGTTAGTTTAGCATCATTTTGTTTTGCAGATGCCACTTGCTTTGATATTTTTCTATGTAATGTAATGACATTTATTCATTTTTAAGTGTGATTGATTGTGTCCAGTACTTATAGTATATGTAGTATACCACTTATAGTAGACATAATATACATTATCATTCATTTAGTTAATTGTTGTTGCTTGGATATATATAAAATGAGATATTTATCTGTGCTGCAGTTGTCCCTGTTGAATGAGTCATGCTGTGAGTCCAGGGGTCTTGGAGACCATCTATCCAAACAGGCACTGTGGGCTGTGACATCTAATGGTGATATCATGGTCCATGAACCATCACCCAGCCTGGAGGCTCCAGCACATTATTTACCATCTGATCACATGTAAGAACATCACCGTCTTGCTATCTTTCTGTCTCTCACCATAACACTATTCCAAAACCTAGTGAGTTGTTGTCTACATAGGCAGCTGCTTTCTAATGTAACACCCTAACTGTCATGGAACCTCATAAGTGACTGATTTGAAACACTGTAAATAGAGTGTCACTCGCAGTTGATAACAATAAGATAACAGGGCCTATGATGCCTTAAAATGCTGTATAGGTAGGCAGCTCACAAGGTTTTGGAACACAATCTCTCACACCAATCTCTCACACTGATCTTTCATAATTTAACATAAGAGTTCCGAGATTCAGGCATACATGTCCACAAAACTGTCCAATGCATTTGATTGTTGTTCCCTTGGAGCCATTTGTCTGACTTTTTGTCATGTGTTTTGGCTTGTCAGTGATGTTATTGGATTGTAATGTTGGTGTCATATATGTTCTGTTGGCTTGGCATGCATGATGAGCGTCTTTGGATTTTGTGTCTGTACGCGTGCTGGCTGGTTGGCTCAGGTTTTGGCATCAAGTTCCGGGTCACCTTCTCTGTGTGGAGTCTAACAGTCTGGGTGTGGTGTGGGGCATCGGTCACGATCACACAGCCTGGGTCTACACTGGGGGCTGCAGGGGAGACTCAGCTCAGGGTAAAGCTGTTGTTTTTGCACCCTGTGGCTAACCGTTATCCTCTCACTAACAAAATTGCTTCCTACATCTTGTCCTGGCCATTTAAAAAAGTATTGCTGTAGCCATACCTTGGTATCGAGAAATAGGAAGGGAGGTCGTACAATAAACCAACGGCTCAATGCCAAGGCAGAGACATTAACTATGTTGAGCAATGGAGCAATGTCTCAGAACATATTCCTGGCAAGCGGGAAGGAGTGGAGCAGAGTGATCAGTACACTGCAAGAAATATATTTCTTTCAACAGTATTGTGGCTTGTTTTCCAGTAAAAATATCTAAACAAAAAAAACAACAACAACAAAAACATTTATATTTAAACAGAAAAATATTAAGGAAAAATACACTTAGTCCTTTGTGTTATTTTTCTTATAACTTCAACACTGCGTCAGAAGCTGACGCTATGGGAGGATCCATCATGGGGTAGGACTTTGAAACACTTTTTAAAACACCAATTTAATTTGCTGGTGAGGTTTAGCGCTCGACCTACAGTTGTGCTCAAAAATTTTCATACCCGGGCAGAAATTGTGAAATTTTGGCATTGATTTTGAAAATATGACTGATCATGCAAAAAAACTGTCTTTTATTTAAGGATAGTGATCATATGAAGCTATTTATTATCACATAGTTTTTGGCTCCTTTTTAAATCATAATGATAACAGAAATCACCCAAATGGCCCTGATCAAAAGTTTACATACCCTTGAATGTTTGGCCTTGTTACAGACACACAAGGGGAAACACATAGGTTTAAATGGCAATTCAATTGCAATTAGTGTCTGTGTATAAATAGTCACTGAGTTTGTTAGCTCTCACGTGGATGCACTGAGCAGGCTAGATACTGAGCCATGGGGAGCAGAAATGAACTGTCAAAAGACCTGTGTAACAAGGTAATGGAACTTTATAAAGATGGAAAAGGATATAAAAAGATATCCAAAGCCTTGAAAATGCCAGTCAGTACTATTCAATCACTTATTAAGAAGTGGAAAATCTGGGGATCTCTTGATACCAAGCCAAGGTCAGGTAGACCAAGAAAGATTTCAGCCACAACTGCCAGAAGAATTGTTCGGGATACAAAGAAAAACCCACAGGTAACCTCAGGAGAAATACAGGCTGCTCTGGAAAAAGACGGTGTGGTTGTTTCAAGGAGCACAATACGACGATACTTGAACAAAAATAAGCTGCATGGTCGAGTTGCCAGAAAGAAGCCTTTACTGCGCCGATGCCACAAAAAAGCCCAGTTACAATATGCCGACAACAACTTGTCACGCCTCACAGCTTCTGGCACACTGTAATTTGGAATGAGGAGACAAAAATAGAGCTTTATGGTCACAACCATAAGCGATGTGTTTGGAGAGGGGTCAACAAGGCCTATAGTGAAAAGAATACCATCCCCACTGTGAAGCATGATGGTGCCTCACTGATGTTTTGGGGGTGTGTGAGCTCTAAAGGCATGGGGAATCTTGTGTAAATTGATGGCAAGATGAATGCAGCATGTTATCAGAAAATACTGGCAGACAATTTGCATTCTTCTGCACAAAAGCTGAGCATGGGACGCTCTTGGACTTTACAGCACGACAATGACCCTAAGCACAAGGCCAAGTTGACCCTCCAGTGGTTACAGTAGAAAAAGGTGAAGGTTCTGGAGTGGCCATCACAGTCTCCTGACCTTAATATCATCGAGCCACTCTGGGGAGATCTCAAACGTGCGGTTCATGCAAGACGACCAAAGACTTTGCACGACCTGGAAGCATTTTGCCAAGATGAATGGGCAGCTATACCACCTGCAAGAATTTGGGGCCTCATAGACAACTATTACAAAAGACTGCACGCTGTCATTGATGCTAAAGGGGGCAATACACAGTATTAAGACCTAAGGGTATGCAGACCTTTGAACAGGGGGGTCATTTCATTTTTTTCTTTGTTGCCATGTTTTGTTTTATGATTGTGCCATTCTGTTATAACCTACAGTTGAATATGAATCCCACAAGAAATAAAAGAAATGTGTTTTGCCTGCTCACTCATGTTTTCTTTAAAAATGGTACATATATTACCAATTCTCCAAGGGAATGCAAACTTTTGAGCACAACTGTATGCTAACGTCATCGTAAGCATATAAGATTTTAGGAGGTTTTTTGCCAGCTCAAGCCTTGCATGCCTCCTTTTTCCTCCATATGAAGCTGCTTCACCTGAACATGATGATCGGTGCCTCACAAACGGCATGTATATGATACGATCACATGCGGCGGAGATGAAAGGGATGCTTGCTGGGCTCTCATTAGTGAAACATGACACGACCATGAGGTATGTATGCTTGATAGACCCTGTGGAGCGGATTCTTCTGCATTCCCAGGATAACGCTCTCGCTTTCCCCACCGTTGTATGCCAGGAACAAGAATGCTATTTTCAGTCTTTGCTGTTTAGTATGCCAGAACTCTGCCATGCCCCAGGACGTCTGACAGACCTCATAGTGGGTGCACAAGGCACAAACATGTCGACAGTAGTGAGAAAGAATCGAGCTGAGCCGACTCGATTGCGTTGAGAAACCACCCCCTTGATGGATAGTGCCATTCAGCCTTAGAAGCCTTAACAGCATTCTGTCCTCCACCGTATGTAGTGGGATTTGCCAAATTTATGCTTAGAGGTACAATATCTCCTCGCCAAAGATGTAATAAGTGGAAGTACCGCGTGTGAGGCACAGAATGGCTTCTACAGCTGTTAAGTTACAGGTCGCCAAGTAGGACTGGAGGCTAGGGCCCATACTGGATTTGAGGTGCCTAAATTGGACACTTAAGGTAGTTACTCAGAAACAGATTTTGTTTCATTACTTATACCTTATTCCTAAAGCCGAATTCTCATCTGCAGCGAGTCATGTCTCTTACGTGCATGCACATCTCCTGCCACCTGAGCAGCAGAGCATGGAATGCAGAATGGAGACTCCACCCTCAATCAGTTCAGAGTAATTGGAAGGCATTCGGTAAGCTGAACCTGTTTGCCTCCCTGAAGACCATGCATCATTGCCTCTGGTACTCCATGAAAGCAAGCTCCACCAGGCTTGGACAGCTTAGCTCACAGATGGCCAGCGAAACGTGAATATGCATTTCCCCCATCAGCTTGCTACATCAAGTATTGTGCAAGAAATGGTAAGACAAGGAAACAGTGATACTGGTTGTGCTAAGCGGCCCAAAAGCCACTAGTCCCCGAAGTGGAATAGCTGTGGATGCTCTCCCATGGGAAATTCTTTTGAGGTCAGATCTGCCTTCGCAAGTTTGAGGCACAATATGGCATCCTTGGCCAGAGCTATAGAGACTGCATATGTGGCCTCTGAATGGGGCTTGTCTGACACAAAAATACTGGAGGACAGGGCCCCCTCAACGAGGCAGCTGTATGCCTTAAAATGGTGACTCTTTGCTAATTGGTGCTCCTCGTGGGGTGAGGACACAAAGCATTGCCCTGTGCAGACGATACTTGCTTTTATACAAGAGTGTTTGTATGACTCACTCCATCCATGCTCAAAGTATATGTCGCTGCCATAGCGACCACTCAGGACCTCTGAGGGCTTGTCTATAAGCAAACACCCTCTGGTTAGCAGATTTCTGCATAGTACAAGATAACTTAGAACTTTTTTTGCCCTGCTACCATCCCAGTCTGGGGTTTAGCGCTTGTGTTAAATGCTTACGAGTCCCCCTTTTGAGGTGGTAAGCATACACATACTCTCTTTTGGAGACTGCACTGCTAATTGCTTTGGCATTAATCAAACGCCCTTTGGTCAGTAACTCCTGTGTAGAGTTTGGACCAGGCCTGACAAAGGCCATTCTTAAGCCCAGGGAAGGTTATGGGCCCAAGTGCTGGCAACCCCCTTAGGGCTCATGTTGTTACCTTACAAATACCCTACAAAATTTTTCCCTCCTCCCTTTGAGTTTAACAAGGATAAGAGACTACACATCCTCTGCCCAGTAGGACATAACACATGTACATTGACTGAACGAGTCAATTCAGAGTATCAAAACAACTGTTTGTTTGCTTTGGAGGCCCCACAAAGGGTTTGGCTGTCTCCAAGCAAAGAATATCCCACTGGGTCATGGATGCTATTGCGCTTGCATATGACTCACAAGGCATACAATAACCCTTGGGCATAAAAGCTTATTCGACCAGGAGTATGGCCTCCTTCTGGGCATGGGAAAAGGCGTGTCTCTAGAAGACAAATGTCTGGATGCAGGTTGGGCTTCCCATTACACCTTTGCCAGGTTTTATAACATGCATGTGTCTACCTTCTCCCACGTATTTATGGAGGAACAGGTTTCATCACTAACCAATAAAAATGGTTATTAACAGTGTTCGATTAAAAGGTATGGTCTCTCTTGTCCCACTGGTGTGAATTAGGATGTTTTCACTACCCTGTTGGCTAGTGTCATTGTGCCAAAGCTAATGTTTCAGGACCCTGTTGGCTAGTGTCATTGTGCCAAAGCCCTTGGCCAGTTAATCACTCTGGTCTCCTTCTTCCCGCTTGCCTGGAATATGTACTGTGACATTGCTTCTCTGCCCAACATGGCTAGTGTCTCTGCCTTGGCATCAAGCTGTTGGTTTATTGTACCACCTCCCTTCCTATTTCTCGATACGAAGGTATGGCTACACAATACTTTTTTAAAATGGCTAGTAGGCATTAAACATCAGTACTACGGTGTTATGGGACGTGGCTCCATAGCGTCTGCTTCTGACGCAGCTTCGAAGTTACCTTCTTGAAAGGGAACATCTTGGGAACTTTGCGTAACCTTGGTTTTCTGAATGGAGGGAACGAGATGCTGCGAAGCTGTTCTCCTTCTGTAGAGCACTTTATTGGACAAAAATCTATATTTTTGTCTATTTTCCTAAAAGAAAAAGACTAAATTTATCTGCTAAAAGTTAATTTTGCAACCTGGTCTCATAGAATCACATTACTATAAAAAAATTTGCAACATAAATGTATGTGCCTTGATATACGTATCACAGCGGTTCTTTGGTGAAATAAACATTAGATTCGCTACAACAAGGAGATTTATTTATTTGCTCACATTTGAAAGACGATACATTTTAATGCTTGCATTATGTAAACAACTACGTTAACAAGCTTATTCCAGTGTCACTAAGTTGAATGGTACTGTTGCTCAACTGATAGAGTGTTGGACTTTAAATGTGGAAGACTGAGGGACGAGTCCAGCAAAGCACGCTAATTGGCAAGTGAGCTGAAAGTGTCATAGAAGCGGCATAAAATGACGTGGTTGCTTCAGCTTTTTGTTTTATGACACTTCCAGTTAGGTTTCAGTGAAGGGTCTAGGGTAGGGACTTCGGTTTTATTCATTTAAAACAAGAATAACAGATTTAAGGTTTTCAAGGTTAATGCTCTATCAACATTTACTTTTTATGACACTATCAAGTTTAGGTTTATTGTTTAGGTAGGTAGGTTTTATTGATTTAAAAATTTAATAGAGCTTTAACCTTAAAAATCTGTTTGGAATAAATTTGAATTTGCTTTTAGCACTACTCAGTGGACATTTCACCTCGATCACAGCGATACATGTAATGAGCCACATAGTATCATTTTGCAAAAATGTTGCCACAGACATAATTTTCATGAGATCAGGTTGTAATTTTGACATCTTTTAGGAATACAGATAAAGATGACCTCCAGGTTAATTGGCATTAAGGATTCTGATATCATATTGACTTACTTATAAGAATTAATTGGTCAGCTAGCTTCACCAGAAAGCCCATGCTGGTTGAAGTTTAGCTGATAAATAGGACAGCTATTCTGATTCACCAGTTAGGCAAGGACTAGCCAACATAAACTAGTCTGGAACAGGATGTAGTTCATGCAATACCAGTACAGACTTGGCTACAAATGGAATAGCACTAGTTTTACTACTACTCTTAATTGTTCTGCTATTAATATTAATAAAAATGACTACTCTTACTATTTCTGCAGTATATAGTATGTACAGTATACACAGTAGGCACTATTCAGTATACTGTGCAGTGCACAGTAAACATTATGCTAATATTCCACTACTAACATAGCCAGTGAGCTTCCTAGTCATCTTCCCAATCTTGCCAAAAGAGTATTTCCTTTTCTTTCTTTTTTTATGTACTATTGCAATGCTTTCCTTCACAATTATTGTAACATGTTGTGAAATATTTCTAATCTTTTAAAGTTCTCTAATTGCAGGAAATGAAAATGTTAACCAGGCAATAGGTGACATCAGGAATGTCTGCATCTATGAGAACCAGCGCTGGAACCCGATGACAGGATACACTGATAAGTGAGTGTCTTTTACTGAACTCCTGCATGATCCTTTATTGTGATTTTATTGTGCTCTGTTTTTCTCAGAGGTCTTCCAACAGATCGCTATATGTGGAGTGATTCCTCTGGACTGAAAGAGTGCACCAAAGAGAGCACTAACCCTCCTTCACCACAGTGGACATGGGTAAAGACAGGTTTTTTGGTTCTTTTTGGCTCTAGTGATAGATTGCTTCATACAGTACCTCTAAAAAGCAAAGCTGTTTTCAAGCCTTTAGTATATTTACAAATGTCAATCGCAACTATACCACGATAAGGAAATAAACCACTCGGGGTGACTTAATGGCACGACATGAAGTGGCTATAGCAGTGTGCTAAATAATTACATTCATCATTAATAATAACAATAAATATAGCCACAAGAGGCAATTATGGGGTCCAAATATGTGTGAACATTTTTGAAAGAGCCAAATTTGAAAGAATAGATCCTGTGAATGTTGTTGTGGTGTCAAAATTTACACTTCTTTGATCACAGTTGCACAACTAGGACTTTCTTTTCCTAGCATCGGAAATTCATGAAAGTTGGCATGTGCCATAAGAATGTCCTGTTGTCTGTGTGTACTAAGTTTTGATAAGTTTGGATATTGCACTCACAAGATACAGGCCAATTAGACATTATGGGCCACACCCAAAAACGTATCGTTCATATATTCTGAACGATAAAATGAATCGAATTTAATTTGATAACCATTTGTCGGAGCAACTCTAGATTAATTAAATCGATTAACACTATTAGCATATTATAAAACTTGTGGCCGAATCTCACAAAATTTGGGACACCGCCTCATCTAGACACCCTGTAAGTATATGCCAAATTTCATAATGATCAGCCATTCACATTTGAAGTTATTAACAGCTGAAATTTGATTGGCTGCTGGTGACCATTTGTTGATGATTTGTCCAATCGATGTTTTAAGGATATATGAGCACTTCGACCAAAGAAGATGCATGCCATATTCCAACTTATGTTATGATGCCGTTTTAGTTATATTACCCCCAATGACAGAATTTGACAAAATTTGGCGTGCATCCTCAAAATGTCTTCATGTCAAAGTTTACCAAGTTTTGTTAAGTTTGTTTTTTTGTTTTTAGAAGATATAGGCCCATAAGTAAATATGGGCCATGCCCAAACAATGATTTGTCTAGTAACTCCAAAGTGCTTTGATGAATCAAAATTCTTTGAACAGCTTTTAATCAGGAGGGTCCCTAGATGATTTTTGCCAAATTTCATGCGAACTGGACAAACGGCCTGTGAGGCGTTCGAAAAAGTAGGCTTTTCGTAAAATTCTAAATAGCTGAAACATTTTCTAGACAGAAATGAAATCGATTATATATTGGAAATTATAACCCGTTAAAATCATTTTGCCATGTAATATAATTTGGCTGTTTGTGGTTGCCAAGCAATGGAGCTTGATCTAGTCATTTAGAATTCAGCTGATCGTGGGGCCTGAGTAGCTCAGTGAGTAAAGACGCTGACTACCACCCCTGGAGTTCGCAAGTTCAAATCCCAGGGTGTGCTGAGTGACTCCAGCCAGGTCTCCTAAGCAACCAAATTGGCCCGGTTGCTATGGTGGGTAAAGTCACATGGGGTAACCTCCTCATGGTCGCTATAATGTGGTTTGCTCTCGGTGGGGCGTGTGGTGAGTTGTGCGTGGATGCCACAGTGGATGGCGTGAAGCCTCCACACGGGCTATGTCTCCGCGGTAACGTGCTTAACAAGCCACATGATAAGATGCGTGGGTTGACATTCTCAGACATGGAGGCAACTGAGATTCGTCCTCCGCCACCCGGATTGAGGCAAGTCACCATGCCACTACGAGGACCTAGAGTGCATTGGGAATTGGGCATTCCAAACTGGGGAGAAAAAGGGGGAGGGGGGGATCTGCAGACAAAGGTGTCAACCACAGCTTCAAACGAGTCTCATCCAATCAGAATATCCATTTTATAATGTATTGCATAATCATATTTGTGTCCTAGTGTTTAGCACATTTGTTCCAACACATTGTGCTGTGGTGCTTATAAAAAATTAGCGAAGGGCCAAACACATTTTTTTTTTTCACAGCATGAACTGTAGTATTTTATTGGTCAGTGTACTTTTTGTCCTTAAGGGTCTACTCTGTTATTATTATGTATTCAAATGTGTAATTTCCCTAATGGAACAGTAGAACAGTTGTCATCTGTACATTTATCAATGATATCTACAGCTGTCATTGTTTTCATGAGAGAAAATCTCACTTTTGCAGGTATCTGATTGGGCCATAGACTACAGTGTCCCTGGAGGGACAGATAAAGAGGGCTGGCAGTATGCTGCAGATTTCCCTGGGTATGTTGTCCTTGTGTGACTTTATAAATAAAATAGTGGCCATAGTCTATTTTCACAAACTGAAAGATGTATTTCTTTATGTACTTATCACACAGGACTTTTCATGGTTATAAGACAATTAAGGACTTTGTACGGCGCAGACGATGGGCTAGGTTAGTTTACATTTCTGCTGCTTTTGGACACACTGGGTCACAAATGTACAAATTAAATAACATTTCTGACAAAGGCAGTTTACAGAACAGTTGAAATAAGTTTATGGCTTATGTCCGAGTTTAGAAGCACCTCTTTTTAGAAAAAGGTGTAGAACAACCATCGAACAAGTTTTTCTCTGACACAGAAAGTGTAAGATCACCCTGACTGGACCTTGGCAGAAGGTCCCACCAATCCCTCTGAGTGACATCACCATTCTTCCGTGTCTGGCTCAGTGCAGTCTGGAGCAGGTTCCTCTGTGGGCCATCAGTGTGAAGGGAGATGTTCTCTGTCGTCTGGGAGTCACCACCGACAACCCAGCCGTAAGAACCAAACCATGTTCCTGTCCTCTTTTACACACGATTATAATAGTCGATCCATTCTCAGCAAAACAGTGCCATTTTTACATGGTGCAAAGTACAAAGAGACATTCAGTGACCACCAAAGTGGGATGCGCCCCATCCCCATCACCCCTACTCCTAATATTTAGATTAGTGTTCAACTAATATGGTTTTTTTAATGGCCGATCCTTCAACTGTTATTCTCAACACTAAAAATGTACGCACACCGCTGCCGTCATTTGCTATCCATCGATGTAGCCCAGCTATGATTTCAGGGGCTACAAAAAATTCTGCAGCACCACTCACAGTTTTCAATTAAATTCAACCCAAAACAAAACCTTTTAAAATCCTAAAGGACATACGTGCATTATTGACTTTAGGCTAGAAGCCACATTGCCTGTGTCCAAAAATGCATACTTCCCCAATATAGAGTATGCCAAAAACAGTATGCCAATAGAGTAGTATGACTGACTTTTTACTGTCCCATAATGCCAGGGGGCAGAGGAGACGTCAAATTCAAAATGCTGGAATCTAAAAAACGTCGAAGAACCACGAGTCTGGCAGCTCTTTTTCACTGTAACTGATACTGTATATACACTGATCAGCCACAATATTAAAACCACCTGCCTAATATTGTGTAGGTCCCCCTCGTGCTGCCAAAACAGCACCAACCCGCATCTCAGAATAGCACTCTAAAATGGTATTCTTCTCACCACAATTGTACAGAGCGGTTATCTGAGTTACTGTAGACTTTGTCAGTTTGAACCAGTCTGGCCATTCTCTGTTGACCTCTCTCATCAACAAGACAGTTCCATCCACAGAACTGCCACTCACTGGATGTTTTTTGTTTTTGACACCATTCTGAGTAAATTCTAGAGACTGTTGTGCATGACAATCCCAGGAGATCAGCAGTTACAGAAATACTCAAACCAGCCCATCTGGCACCAACAATCATCCATGCGATTATCTAATCAGCCAATCATGTGGCAGCAGTGCAGTGCATAAAATCATGCAGATACGGGTCAGGAGCTTCAGCTAATGTTCACATCAACCATCAGAATGGGGGAAAAATGTGATCTCAGTGATTTGGACCGTGGCATGATTGTTTGTGCCAGATGGGCTGGTTTGAGTATTTCTGTAACTGCTGATCTCCTGGGATTTTCACACACAACAGTCTCTAGAATTTACTCCGAATGGTGCAAAAAACATCCAGTGAGCGACAGTTCTGTAGATGGAAATGCCTTGTTGATGAGAGAGGTCAACAAAGAATGGCCAGACTGGTTTGAAATGACAAAGTCTACAGTAACTCAGATAACCGCTCTGTACAATTGTGGTGAGAAGAATATAATATAATTATATTCTAATCTAATAACTACATTTTAGATGCGGGTTGGTGCTGTTTTGGCGGCACGAGGGGGACCTACACAATATTAGGCAGGTGGTTTTAATGTTGTGGCTGATTGGTGTATACCAAGTAACTTGTTTCTTATGGTTAAATTGTGCTAATTTAACAAAATCAGAATAGATTATTTTTGCGGTTGTTATTAGGTCATATATTCAGGTCACGGGAATGTATTTATACTGCCCACCTGCATACCTAAAGAACTTACTTTTTACTTGCCGAGAAGTATGCTTATCATCAGACAGTACGCAATTTTGGGCGCAGCCATTGTGTATATGCAATTTTTTTGTACCAAATTTGTGGTTTGACATCTTGAATAAAGCTACATACAGTAAAGAGAAATTACATAATTAAAATAGCCTTTTCTAATCTTTCAGTTAGTGCACTTGCTCCATTTATTTCCTACACCAACTTGCAAACACATCGACGTCACTTTGTTTATTGAAAAATGCAAAAACATTCATAAGTAACTTTTGTCGATACGGTAATTAGATTGATTGTTTTGGACTGCAATATCCATGCACGCATTCTTGACGCATACTTTGTGTGCCAACTTTGCCTTTTCCTACCCGTGGAGTGATGTGGTATGCTGCTTTTCGTCCAGTGTGTGGTCGTGAATATGTAATAATAGTTACCCTTAATAGTTACCAACATTTAGCCTAACCCTGAAGTGCTATATTATTTTAACTCCGTCACAGAAACATACTTAATGTAAGTACACATACGCAGAAGTGTGCGCTTGGCCAATGGATTGCCAAGACGTGGTCCAGTTAAACATACTTAATGTGTAAGTTGTTCTAAATATATTGATTTTAACTTTCTTAGCAGTATTCTCTTCAAACTGTTGCTCCGCCACAGTAGTTGGCTTGTAAGAGAAAACTCACCTTATAAACGGACATTTCACACTAATGTCAACTATTGCGCCCTTGTGGCAACGCTGAGAGTACTTTGCGTACTTGTTGCGAATTGCAGTCTGACACATTTTGGATTGCAACAACACATGAAATGGCTGAGTTCACATACTTACATAGAGTATGTTTTGGCCTATAGAGTGGCCAATATGTTTAAAAGTTCATTGAAAGTATGTGGAAAATGATCAAACCATACTTTTTGAAAGGGAAATTGACAAACCTTTAATGGTTTAGGACCCATATTCAAATTCAGCAAGAAACATTTTCTCAGAAAATGTACAAAGCAGTTTAGGGGAAAAAAGCATGATATTTAATTCCAATTAAAGAAAAATGTAGGTATGATCTGATTATTTTATTTTTTTCATTCTGTATAACCCATTAATGGTGTTGGTTGGGGACATGCACATTGGCTACCATTTACATTTAAAAATAAATGTTCTACTATTGAGCTGGTGTGTAGGGTGGTTCTCTAACCACAACTCTGTGACACCACAGGGCAACTCCTGGCTCCATGTGGGGACGGACCAGCCCTTTAAATCCATTTGCATAGGTGGAGGCCACCAGGTGTGGGCCATCACCAGAGATGGAGCTGTCTTCTACCGGGGCTCTGTATCTGCCCACAACCCAGCTGGTGAGACCACAAAACCATCCTGATGGAAACTCTGACTGGGACGTGATTTCTTCCAGCAATTTTACATTCTACTATATGTGAAATACAGCTGTTTTTACAACTGCATATTTATTGATACATGCTGCACTATGTATGGGCTTTGTATGCTTGGGTGATTCTCATGAAACCTGTCAAGAAAATGTCCTGGTCATATTTAATCCCAAAACAATAATAATGAAAAACAAAAATAAAATAATAATTACACTGAAAACCCTAAATTGTTCCCTCAATTGAACTGAGTAATGAAGTCTCCAAAACTTGTGTAATTAACTTAACTTGGTCTTCATATAGAATGAACTTATCTGTTTAAGATAACTAGATGCAAGTAGACTTAACTCAGATTTGCTATGTAAATATTGTTATTGACTCAAATTTAGGTCATACAATAACACAGTTTAAATAATAAAGATAATAGCTGATTCTAGATCAGTCATTAAATCAATTTCATTCTCCACAGGAATGCATATATGCCTGTACTTCAGTTGCACATGCACAAAGAGAACTGAAATCAGGGTCCAACATGACCAAAGGGGACACGGATCACTATAATGGTGACATCACACGAAGCAACTATTTGCAACAAAACAACATAAATAACTCTACAATAGAGCTAAAACCTCTATATGAATTCTTATTAACAACTATATAAATGCCCCCTTAAGTTCTCTTTGACCAAGGAAACATAATAAAATAATCCAAGCGCAAGGCATTGTGGGTATTCCCATAGCCTCAGTTTTGTACACAATAGTCTATGGATTTCTGAGGGAAAAAAATAGTTCAATCAACATATATGCTGTATTTGAGTTATATTTCAAGTAATGTTTAATTAAGACAACTTGGTTTTTCCAGTAATGATAACATTAGAGTTTACAGTGCAAAAATTATGTTTTGAACAAAGAAAATGAAAGGCAGTACGAATGGAGTACTGCTATGGTCTATAAACATTTTACAATTTAAATATTATATCATTGGTTCATGATGCGGTAATGAGAATATCATAAGGACCATAATTTTTTTGCATTGCAGTAATGAGAATTGGGGGGTAAAATGTGCGTAACTGTCATGAGAATAATATCACAATGTGATTTTTTTTTTTTTTTTTTTCATATGCGCAATATAATTTCTTATTTGTTTCTTTTGATTTTGGAGTAAAATAGGACCAAGACATTTTCTTGACTGGCTTCCTGAGAAACACCTGCTTGTGCAATTTAGTAAATTGTAAATTTCTTTCAAATTTAAAATAGCATTCCAGACAGAAAATGTCTTTGTGTTATTAATTGTATTCTGCCATCTAATCGTCAATAATCAATTGTTTATTCTAAAAAACAAATCATGATAAAAGAGTTGATAACACTATGTAACACAATTTTTGTTGCTGAGTAGTAAGTGTTATTTCCTAATTGCTTATGCCTCAAAAGTACAGAAAATGGCTGTTATTCCCCACAAACTTTGCTTTTGTGACCAGGACAGAGATATTTTGAAATGTACCTATTTCAAATAAGAAAACAGGCAAATTTATGTCTTTTCTTTCACATAAAGTCAGAAAAAAACCAACATATGAATCCAAATTAACATGTATTTATACTAAACTAATACAAAAATGACTACAAAAGATTTAGAAGTGAGTAGTTCTGTAAATCCCTTTCACGAATCAGCCCCCAAATGTAGTCTCCCATCATGCTCTCGTTATATTGTCCTTGGTAGTGTCGTTCAAAGTCCAGTATATCCTGATGAAAGCACTCGCCTTGCTCCTCCGAGTATGCTCCCATGTTCTACTTGAATTTATCAAGATGAGCATCAAGGATATGGACTCTGAGGTACATCCTACAGCCCATTGTGCCGTAGTTCTTCACCAGAGTCTCAACCAGCTCCACATAGTTTTCGGCCTTGTGATTGCCCAGGAAGCCCCGAACAGTTCCAAGCCGCTTTCTCCTTACTAGTGAGCTTCTTGGGGAATTCATTGCACTCCAGGATCTTCTTTATCTGTGGTCCGACAAAGACACCGGCTTTGACCTTTGCCTCAGACAGCTTAGGGAAGAAGCCTTGAAGGTACTTGAAGGCTGCCGACTCCTTATTTAGAGCTCTGACAAATTGTTTCATAAGGCCCAATTTGATGTGCAGTGGTGGCATCAGCACCTTCCGGGGCTCCACCAATGGCTCCCACTTGACGTTGTTCCTCCCCACAGAGAACTCGGTCCGCTGTGGCCAGTCCTGCCTGTGGTAGTGCGCCTTGGTGTCCCTGCTGTCCCACAGGCAAAGGTAGCAGGGAAACTTGGTAAAACCGCCTTGGAGACCCATCAGGAATGCCAGCATTTTGAAGTCTCCTATGACCTCATCATACTTCAAGGCATCCAGCAAGGTCTTGATGCTGTTGTAATCCTCTTTGAGGTGCACCGAGTGAGCCAGGGGAAGAGATGGGTACTTGTTACCATTATGGAGCAGCACAGCTTTGAGGCTCCTGGATGAGCTGTCAATGAAGAGGCGCCACTCATTCTGGTTACAGGCGATTCCGATTGCCTCGAACAGACTGGTCACACTGTGGCAGAAGCAGATCCCATCTTGACAGGTGAAGAAGCTGGAAAAAGGTTGGTGACGCTTCCTCTGATCTGTGACTTGCACACTTTATTCCAACAAGTTCCACTGCTTGAGCCTAGATGTCAAAAGCTCGGCATTGTACTTGGTGAGACCAAGATCTCTAATCAAGTCGTTGAGGTCTTTTTGGTTGGGGTAGTATGGGTTTCTCTCCTCAGCTCCACCTCTGAAATTGTCATCTTGATCCACAATGTCTTCCTCGCTCTCTGACTTGCTGCTCTCTTCTAAAGACGGCTGCTCTCTCTCCGGAGGAGTGGGTACGGGGAGCTCATGGCAGTGTGGCAGCGGGGTGATGGATGAAGGAAGGTCCAGATATGTGATAGCAGGTGCATTCTTGCCAGTCCGACATTTGGAAGGATCCACCATGCAGAAGTAGCAGTTGCTTGAGTGGTCAGTGGGTTCCCGCCAAATTCTTGGGATAGTGAACTTCATGGCTCTCTTTTCCCCTCTGTACCATCCAACAAAAATACATTTATTTCACCCATGACTAATGTGTAAGAGATTCTCGCAACATTTTTCATATATGATATATTTTTTCAATAACATTGAGAACTGTAAAACATTTTAAAATTAAAAACTTTTACAATTTTAAAAATGAACAAATTTTATAACATAAAATTCCAAGCAACAATTACCTTCCATACCTCTTACCTTCCAGAGTTTTTTTGCAGTGCTCGCAGGTAAAATAAGGTTCCCAGGGTTTGTCTTGATCCCCGACAGGCATGCTGAAATATGCCTTGTAGGCTTCACACATCTTAGCAGATGATTTTATGGAGTACTTTTTCGCTCGTCTTGATAAATTGGCCGCAGACATAGCAAAATGCATCTGCCGGATGCTTGCAGCCTCTTGATGCCATCTCAGAAAAATGCAGATATGTATCCACTTAGGCAGCTGGAACTAAACTGAACTGGTGGGCTTTAGGCCCCTGTATTTATACTACTATTTATATTACTGGAAAGTTCTAGAAAGTTCTAGAAGTTACTCCAAGTTTACTCAGCACTGAATCTATCTGGAATATTCTGGAAAATAGGTACATTTCAAAATATCACTGTCCTGGTCACAAAAGCAATGTTTGTGGGGAATAACAGCCATTTTCTATACTTTTGAGGCATAAGCAATTAGGAAATAACACTTACTATCCAGGAACCAAAAAAAAAAAAAAAAAAATTGGTTACACAGTGAAATTTAAGATTGTCCCCTTCTGACACCCCTAAAATATTTGTGGTAAAAAAGTAATAAAAAAGATGAGTACTATGATATATGGAATAATACTTTATTTTAATAAGGAATACTTACTGTATGATGGTAACAGGGTTGACACTTAAACAAGAATACAACTTTTTTCCGATTAACATTTTTTATTGATTCGTAGATATAACAAAGAAAAACAAAACATATATACATTGAATCAACATTTAACCCCCACTATTACCCTTCCCCCTCCCCAACCACCAACCCCACCCCTCAACGAACATCCCTGTGGTCACATATATACATACAAAAAAAAAAAAAGAAAAAAAGAGTCCCCCAGACTCTGAATTAACAGAGAGTAATACACTGATGCCTCATGACCTTTTCCAAAAGCAGTAATCACCACTCCCAGAGTAAATACCTAAAGAACTGAGATCTGGGAATCCCAAAATGTTGAACCAGATTTTCAAAAGATCTCAACACTCCACTCTCATATAGGTCACTGAGCGTATTAACCTCCCTCACAATCCACTCTGACCAACAGAAAGGGGACTTATTAATACATAATTTTGGGTTCAGCCATATGCTTGAGGCAACATTCATATAAATGTCCACATTAAACACTCTGGACACTTTGTCCATACCGAGTGCAAATGTGAGATAACCGGGTGTAACTACAACTTGAAGTTTTTTAATAATACTTAAAAAAGAAAGTTACACATTTTGTTGATGTGTGTATAAAAATGACATCAACCTGGCATCTTTTTTACTGAAGCCATAATTTACACCTTAACATGTTAATAAGACACAAAGGCACCCATTATGTAGAATGACCCTTTTATTGTTGGTTTATTATTTACTGATATGTATGTTTATTTATTTTCTCAGGGGAGTGCTGGTACCACATCCCCTCTCCACTGAGGCAGACCCTCAAACAGGTGTCTGTGGGCAGGACCTCCGTTTATGCCGTGGATGAAAACAGTGAGACTGCGAGTTTTTCTTATTCTGGCTGAATCAAGCTCTGTGTGAATCACATTATATTAGTCTAAAGCAGTTCTCTCTCCAGTCCTGTCTGAGCTTTGTTTGTTTGTGTGCGTGTGTGTGTGTGTGTGTGTGTGTTTGCGCAGGTAATCTGTGGTACAGACAGGGTTTGACACCCAGTTATCCTCAGGGTTCTGCATGGGAGCTCATCTCCAGTAATGTGTGTAAGGTGTCTGTTGGACCACTGGACCAGGTCTGAAATCTTTCACTTGTTTGAAATGACTCTTGAACAGACAAACACAGAGAACAAACCAACTAATGGACTGACTTTTTTCTGACACTTTAAAAGACTTGGTGTGCTGAAAAGATTCAACTGCGTTGTTGAACTCTTAATTCTTATTGGTTCGCACACATTTCAAGAGCAATTAATTTTCTTTAAAGAAATTTCAGGATCGTTGATCACATTACAGTTGCGTCACTTCGCCGCATTCTTTCCAAACTGCTGCAAAGTAGCTGTAACTGCAGCTTGGGCTGTTTCTAAATATAATTGCTTTACATCATGGCTGCATCATCACCTTGGGTGTGTATTAGTTTTCATTGAATGGTTCGTCGTCTATTGTTCCTTACAAATTTTAAAGGAAACATTTGGACTCTTAATGTGTATGTGAATACAAGTAATAACCACTATTTATAAGTACTAAATGGTGGTTGTGATGTTTAATTTGTCCAGGTTTGGATAATCGCTGATAAAGTTCCAGGTTATCCATCAGAGAGTTCAGGAACTGTGTGCCACAGGCTGGGAGTGAAGCCCATGCAGCCAAAAGGCCTGAGCTGGGACTTTGGCATCGGGGTGAGGCTTCCCACTGTTCACACCACTGTTGCAACCAAATGCATCCCAGTGTGACTTAAAGGGATAGTTCACCCAAAAATGAAAATTCTCTCATTATTTACTCACCCTCATGCCATCCCAGATGTGTATGACTTTCTTTCATCTGCTGAACTCAAATGAAGATTTTTAGAAGAATTTCTCAGCTCTGTAGGTCCATACAATGCAAGTGAATGGTAACCAACAATTTTGAAGCTCAAAAAGCACATAAAGGCAGCATAAAAGTAATCCATAAGACTCCAGTGGTTAAATCAATATCTTCAGAAGCAATATGAAAAGTGCAGGTGAGAAACAGATTACTTTCACAAAAACTTTGTGTTTTTGGTGATTCACATTCTTCCTGCATATCGCCCCCTACTGGGCAGGGAGAAGAATTTCTAGCCAAAAAGGACTTAAATATTGATCTGTTTCTCACCCACAAGTATCATATCGCTTCTGAAAATATGGATTAAAACACTGGAGTCATATGGATTATGTTTAGGCTTCCTTTATGTGCTTTTTGGAGCGTCAACATTTTGGCACCCATTCACTTGCATTGTATGGACCAACAGAGCTGAAATATTCTTCTAAAATTCTTCAAATGTGTTCAGCAGATGAGAGAAAGTCACACATCTGGGATGGCATGAGGGTGAGTAAATGATGAGAGAAATTTCATTTTTGGATGAACTATTCCTTTAACACTATAATATTAAATATTTGTCATTCTCTTATTTTTTTAATTTGGCATCCGAATAATTTAAGAAAAAAATCTGCATTGTCTAAAAGTAAGATTTTTTTAAACTCAATGTGATGGTCTTCACTTTGAGAGTCATGAACTCTGAACTTAAACAGGGCGGATGGGAGCACCTGTCTGTGAGAGGGAACTCCATGGAGGCCCAGCGTGTGGCTCCTCGCAATCTACTGCCCAACAGGACCCAGAGTCAGGTGAACGGGAATGCTGCGGGCTGCTAGCGCCCACCCTCTACCACTGTCATCCCCTTCACATGCTCGACTCCCTCCCAGTGTCCTTTCAACCAAATGTGACTCGAGTTGTTTTTCTTTTGAATGCAATTACCTGATGAACATATATCACCCACTTTTTCATGTCTTCTTGATGTCATTATTCATGATGGAATGCAAATGAAGCTCATTTGGGTGACTTTCAACACTGGCTTCTTTTTTTGTTTGTTTATGATTTGAGCCATCTGATCCAGTGATGTTTTGAGCATGTCACATTTTCCTTCTGTTTCTGCCGTCTGTAGAAGACCACATTTGTGTTATTGGTTTGATTATATCTAAAATGTTATTTTATGTTTTCAGTCCCATTACATTGTCCGAGTCATGACGCTGTAAACACTGTCACAATTTTCCAACTGTGGTCTTAACATTTTTCAATAAAGCTCTTCTAAGCACTTTTTGCCCATTACCCCAGTGTCCTGTTTCTTACCGGCTTATACAATGTGCTCCTGTCTGTTTATGTTTTGACATTAAAAGCAGAAAATAACACGATTTTTAATCGCAAGTAAACACGGTTTTCTTGCGTTGTTTTTTTTTGAATAAGCTGGTAGTTATCTGCGTATTGGTGTGCATGTACACACACTCACTGTTGCAGGCTGATTGGGATGCTCAAAGAGAGAAATGATTCGAAAAATCAAGAGTGTTTACACTTTTTTGGGAAATCAACCTACGAATAGGTTACTGTTGTCTCTGCATATTTAATTGGGATAGAAGAAAGTACTTTAAATAAGTTGCACACGTCACCATTAACAGAATAAATGCATCTGTAAAACATACCATACCTAAAAATATCATACAGGAGACATAGAAGTTCATTTTCATTTAATTCCATAATAAAGAGGGCAATTAATTATAAACGATTCCTTCAGACACTAGGCATGATCATCAATATGAAGTAAAAATATCAGCATTTTTAAAATTTACAAATTGTAAGGACATGATGACCTGCATTTCCCCATTTATAATCTCATCTTCAATAATTTCTCAACGGTGATTTGTCAAGTTTTCACTTTAAATGACAAAATGAAACCTCGTACCAACTTCTTACATCATTCCCAATTTACAGACAAAATTAAACATTTATATACATCAGTACAGTTCAACATTGTTACAATTTAAAGATGTGCAAGATTAAGCAAAAGTACACTGTTGAATATAACCAAAGAATACCCTTTCATAAAATTTGAAGTTGAAATGAAATTAAGTGCTGGTAATCCAGATAGTCCACTGGTCTAAAACATAGAGAGAGCGTACTGTACTGAATTACAAAGGGATGTAGAAGCTATGCACCCGATTGCTCCAGCCATAACCTCTAGAAATCAACATCAGTCTCGCAATCTTGAGAATGCTGTACCAAAATATTCAGTGATATCAAAAGTTCATCTGGCTGATTCCATAGTTTTATTTTGACTTGATTTCATCTATGTACATTAGTTTTCTCTGCCATTATCAACCCAAAACAAAAAGCATTTAGAGCAGCTAGACTGGCAAATATAAATTATTAAAAATGACATATCACAATTACCTTTAAGACGCAATGAACAGCACATGTGCTGAAAAGGAGGAAAAACTTTAAACCAGTTCCTATCCCTTGTGTTTACAAGCTGCTCTTAAGAGTTAACAAGGGCAAAACAAGAAAAGAATCTTTTTTTTCTAGCTTTGTTTATCATCTTGAGGCTATAAGCAGCCATAAGCTTTAGATTTTGGAAGTTCTGCCAACTTCTACTTTTGCAAAAATGCAAAAAATCTTTTAATTCTGGGGTGAAAAATGACCTGTTCTTGACAAGTTCACCCTTGTACAGAAACTTTCCAACAAACACCTGAACTGAAGTTCAGAGAATGAGGAGCTTTGCTAATGGGAACACAGGCAGCTGAACACACTGGACTTCCTACAGTGGAAAGAGCAGGGCTGTTACAGGCACTGTGATGACCCATTCATTATACAACCAGAAAAAAAAAAAAAAAAAAATTTTTCAAATAAATGCCCTGATGCACTGCACTTCATAAATACACCTCACAAATAGACTGCAATGATAAGAAACTGCTTAAATTTTTTAGCATTTCCTCTCCAAAACTTTTCAACGGCCCATATCCTGACTTCTACATCACTGTATACAAAACAAGACAACTCATTGGAACTATACGGGTTAGGCTGAAAAAGTGGTGCACTTTCATGAATGTATCGTCTGTCCACACTGTACAACAATATCTGTGGAGTAGCATACTGACATGAATGTTGCTTCTATTGGATATCTAATCCAGAACACGATCACATAAATAAGATCTTCACACCAGATTTTACATTAAAAAAAATAAAAATAAAAATCCAGTGTGTTAACGTAAAAGGCAAGTATCGTATGATTTACATTGCACAACTTGAGCATGAGCCTACTGGCTCATTAGTGTTTACGAGAGTCCTCCGGTTAAACGACATATTTCAGCAACATCGTTTGGAAGTAAAATGTGGACATTGAAAAGAAATGTATTTAAGCAATAGTACATACACAAACAACAAAAAAAGAGGCAGGACACTTAGGAAGCTTGTGAATGTTTCTAAAGCGTATGTGAAGCAAGGTTTCTTAAAATTGCTCTGATGAAAAACATAAAGTAAAGAATCCAGACCACTGAGCTGAATCTTCTGCAGAAAAGAGGAAGCAGTCACAAGAGGGAGGTGTTGATGCCACCAGTTTAGTCTGTGCCTTAATTTCCTCAAATAAATACCAATGCGTCCTGAGAAGCAATCAAAGCCTTCAAAGCATGAGTCCCATCACATTTCTACAACATTTAGACATGTCTGATACAGTGATTAATCTTTCTCCCCATCTTCACCACTTCCTGAGAAAGAAAAAAAGATACAGAAATAAAAATGTTATAATAATTATTTAAAAATTATATCAATAAAAAAAAAAACAACAAAAAAGCTAACATTACAAAAAAAAAAAAAAAAAAACCCACAATTTATCATGCCCCCTGATCGAACATAAATTCTGTAATAAGTACGTTTCCAACCAGCAGAGCAATTTAAGCTTGAAGTGCTGCCACCATGTTTTTGCAACTCACAGTCAGCAGGGGGAAATAATTGAAACTCCAGCTGTACAGGCACAAAACAACAGCCGTTTGAAAACAGCTGAACAGAGCAGAGTGCATGGATCTCAATAAGTTTTTTTTAAAGTTCCAAACCTAATTTTACTTGACACAGTGTCCTAAAAATAATGGCTATAAACCAGTGAAACATGATGCAAACACAGTAAGACGCTCTAAAAACTTCTTTTTTTCCCTTCACAGATGGAACGTAAGAACAAGTCTTGTAAGAACAGCCCAAGACTATCTCTATCTAGACAGATTAATGAACTCTGCTACAATAATGTAATGTAATGTCTAGCACCAACAATCATGCCACAGTCCAAATCACTGAGATCACATTTTTCCCCATTCTGATGGTTGATGTGAGCATTAATTGAAGCTCCTGACCCGTATCTGCATGATTTTACGCACTGCACTGCTGCCACACAATTGGCTGATTAGATAATCGCATGGATGATTGTTGGTGCCAGACGGGCTGGTTTGAATAATTCTGTAACTGCTGATCTCCTGGGATTTTCATACACAACAGTCTCTAGAATTTCCTCCGAATAAATATATACATATATAGTTGTGCTCAAAGGTTTGCATACCCTGGCAGAAATTGTGAAATTTTGGCATTGATTTTGAAAATATGACTGATCATGCAAAAAAACTGTATTTTATTTAAGGATAGTGATCATATCAAGCCATTTATTATCACATAGTTGTTTGGCTCCTTTTTAAATCAGAATGATAACAGAAATCACCCAAATGGCCCTGATCAAAAGTTTACATTCCCTTGAATGTTTGGCCTTGTTACAGACACACAAGGTGACACACACAGGTTTAAATGGCAATTAAAGGTTAATTTCCCACACCTGTGGCTTTTTAAATTGCAATTAGAGTCTGTGTATCAGTAGTCAATGAGTTTGTTAGCTTTCACGTGGATGCACTGAGCAGGCTAGATACTGAGCCATGGGGAGCAGAAAAGAACTGTCAAAAGACCTGCGTAACAAGGTAATGTTACTTTATAAAGATGGAAAAGGATATAAAAAGATATCCAAAGCCTTGAAAATGCGAGTCAGTACTGTTCAATCACTTATTAAGAAGTGGAAAATTCGGGGATATCTTGATACCAAGCCCAGGTCAGGTAGACCAAGAAAGATTTCAACCACAACTGCCAGAAGAATTGTTCGGGATACAAAGAAAAACCCACAGGTAACCTCAGGAGAAATACAGACTGCTCTGGAAAAAGACGGTGTGGTTGTTTCAAGGAGCACAGGGTATGCCATGGTATGCCATGTAACTTTTGAGCACAACTGTATATATATATATATATATATATATATATATATATATTATATGTTTATTTGGATGCCTTTAAAGCAAATATTAATGTGACTAATTGCGATTAATTCAATAAATTAACCAGCATCTCATGAAATTAGTTAAATTAAAATTGTTGTCAATTGAAAGTCCTATTCTGTAAGTTTGTGTTGGACTTACCCCCTTGTTCAGTGTCGGAGTCTGTTAGGTGGGTGAGGGAGAAGCTAGCAATGTTGGCTGGGGAGATGGAGAAGCGGGAGTAGTTGGAGGGGGTGTTCCAGCTCTGCTCTAGGGTGCGGTTGGCAGGGGGTGGGGAGAAATACTTTGAAGCTGCCGAAGTCCCACTTGTCCTACTTGCAGCATGATCACTGGTTGCCTTTGAAAGGAAACTGGGCTCTGGAGATGGGAAGTCATCATCCCACTCGAATGCACCACCTGTTAGACATAATAGAAAGATTTAATGGGTTCACGGGTTAAAACTGTAATTAAGGATGTAGTGAAAAGGTTCCCCATAGGCAAGAAATATACTCCGTGCCAGCAAATTTCATCATCAGCACAGTACGTACAGACAGTCTTTAAGCATAGTGGCACGTCACATGCGCCTGCCATACTGTTAAAAGAGTATCACAAAGCAGTCGTAGTGTGCATACGTCGAACACGTCCATTTTGCATCACAGTCAAAAGAATATACTTTAAAAGGCTGAGCACTCGAACGTTTGTGAGATGGAACGGCACATGGAAAAACAAAAGTATACTCTAGTCTTGAGAAGAAACATAGATTACACTAATGCCTTTTAGCGCCTATCGTACCAATGCTGAAAATGCAAAGCACACTTACACTGTGTTCTGACATATTTTAGAACACAATGATGCGTGAAATCAAGCTGGCATGGCTAGAAGGTCACGTACTTGCATAGAGTATGTTTCGGGCATTATGATAGTCAATGTGCAGTCATTCATTGCATACCTTCTTCATCTGTTGAGCTTTCAGAGTTGGTAAATCTATTTAGGTAGCTGGAGGAGGCCACTGGACTGCTAAAATCAGACACTTGACTACTGGGGTCATGTGTATGCTCCCCAAGTTCCTTTGTTGGGGTTTCCTGTTTGGATAAAAACAGGCATATAAAGACAGATTCTCTTGAAAGAAAACACTTGAGGTTTATGTAAATAGATTTGTTAGTACGGGTGCAAGCACAACATCAGACCTGGTCAAAAAGGTAGACGGTGACATCATCAAAGAAAGAAACCCCACGTTTATCACTGCTCTCTTCTGATGCTGGTTTAGCAGTCTGAAGGGACTTGGGCTTCAGCAGACTTTTGAGGTTGAGGGAATTACTGTGGTCCGAGATGATAACAGGTATGGGATGCACAATATCATCCTCACTACACTCAGAGCTAGAACTGTGTAATCGGTAAGCACGCATGTCCTCGTCTGATTCATCACTATTCTCATCTTCTTCATCAGCCTCCATCCCATCCTCTGGCACGTATTCCAGAGAGGATCCATCCAGCTTGCCTAGATATCTCCCCTCCATATCTGGCTCCTTCTTCTTCGTTCCCTCACCAGCATATGTTCTTGTTAGCTTTGCATGGACCATGATGTCAGTGGAGGGCTGCGTTGAGGTAGTGGATGTTGCTGCATGTTCTGGGGCTGCAATATAATAAGTTTGGTCTGAGACAAGATCAGAAAACTCAGATCCATCCACAAACACTGATTTATCCTGGCTCCAATACTCCTCAGTGGTAAGAACCATCTCTGGGAGAGGAGATGCTCTAGTCTGTAAATCACCATCATCTGATTCTGGAGAAGTAGGACCTGCAGATTCTGTGGATATATCTGTCTTGGACAGCAAATGCTCCTCATTAACTACAACTGCTTCAGTTGCATCACTTTCATCAACAACACGATTACTCTGGTGCCAAAATGAAGAATCTGTCAGACTGCTTACATTGATGTCATCACTCTTCTTATCTAGCTCGTCATTGTCTGAAAAGTAAGCCGAATCTCTGTAGTTTCCACTCAAGGGAACATCACCAGGTTCTTGCTGGTGATCAACCCCATCACCGTTTACCTGAACATCAGGTGCACTCTCCACCTCAGACACTATAATCAACGGAGGAACCAGTGTAGAAATAGGCTCCACAGCAAGAACTATCCCATCCTCTTCTGAGGAATCCCTCACGCTTGTCTGTGAGTTCCACTCGGGTGACTCTAGATTTTCTGTTTCGTACCCACTGTCGGCGGCTTTGTAGGGGTTTTGAAGCTTATTGACAGTGGTTTCTAAGGGCTCTCCATGTACCACGTCCCTCTGCATATCAAGAGAATCTAACGAATCCGGTGTTTCAGCCAAATTCTCAATGGTTGGAAGAGTGGATGAGGTGCTGTCTTCCAGGAGGCTGTCTTGACTAATTTCAAGACAAGAGTCTGACACCAACAGTGAGGACATGTCCTGAGTTACATGGTTGTCCAACAAAGTTTCATCTTGAACGATGACTTCTGATGGTGGAATATCCTTGCCCATCTTCTTGTCCAGCTCCATTATGATATCACTCATTGAGTCGTTACTTGTTAGACTTTCAGTGAGGCCACCTTCAGTATAATCACCAACAGGTGAAGTAGTAAAGTTAAGCTCAGCTAAGTCACTGATTCCTAGATACTGCCCATTCTCCTTAGAGGCTCCAAAACATTCTTCAAGGCTAGGGGGTTTGGCATCTATGCACAAAGAATCTGTAGTGGCACTTTCAAGGGACTGATGACTATTGGACGGACTGTTGACAATGACCTCAACACTCTCAGAGGTAGATTCGGAAGAAGAGCAAGCCCCAGCTTTTGTGGAATGTAAAGAGCCATTTGTGTCTGGCAGCTGGTTGCTACAGGTTTCTCCTGTTATTAACATATCTGAAGGCACCGTTGTTTCATTTCCTATCAAAGGCGACAGAAAATCTTCTAAAATAGGGCTTAATAAGTCCAAGAATTCATCCTTAAGCTGTGTAGAATTCTCGGCTGTAAGGTTTACACTATCTGAGATACTGGTGTCAATGATGGAGCTTACTGTCTCCTGAAAACTTCTTGAGTCAGGCTGAGAGGAAGCAGGTTTCTCCTTAATCAGGCCGTTGTCTTTGAGGAACAAAAAGTTTTCAGTGAGTTTCTCAGTGTTAAGAAGTTTCATCACATCTGCACTCTCCCGATCAGAGATCTCCAGATGAATAGCTTCTGGTCCAACCTCTAAAAAAGACTTCTGAAATCTGTCATTCGCCTCTGTACCATTGGATTCCCCATCACACTCCCTCTTCGGCAAATTCATCTCTGGGAGCTCTATAAAACCTCCACTGAATGCATGAGAATCTTCCAATTTTACATCACCAACACTGAAAATGTTTGTATGGTAAGGGCTCTCATGTTCACTTGAGGACCATATGTGGCTATCCTGAAGGTAAGAGTCTTTGGAGTCAATGCTCTGATGGAAGAAATCGGCATCTGTACTGGACTCATCCAATCTGACATCCTGTAAGACTATGTACTGCTGCTGCTCTGATGCGCTGGTGCCCTCAGCACCTTGACTTTCCTCCATCCCAATGTCACTTTCATCCAACTCCTCCAACTTAATAAAGTACTCATTTCCAGAAGACGCTTTATGTGCATCAAAAACCGGCAAGGTTCCCGGAACTCTGCCAGCTTCTGTCTGACTCTCAGTGTCAGGGAAGTGAGCCTGAATGTCTTGCCGTGGCACTGGAAAGAACATACTGTGGTAATTCAGGGTAGTGTCCATGGCAGAGCGATTGTGGCTGTCATAGAGGTCATGCTTGGCTGCCTCCCACACATATTCGAAACTTAGCCCGTGACTCGTTTCGGTCACCGTGAGCACCTCATCTGGTTCTCGTCCGTCATCAAACTGCTCCAGGATGGGGAAAGAGGAGTGAATGACGGTGGCTTGGCGAGTGGTGGGATTTGGTTTGAGAGAGCTCCAGCGCTGCTCGAAGTCATCCTCCACATCTTTCTGGCCCTGCATACGGAGATAAGTGAGCAAGCGGTGGATTTCTTCAGCAGTGGCCCTCTTATCTGCAGGCAGCCAGCAAAACTGCAGAACTTCATACCTGATGGCCAAAGCACACAGTTGAACTTTCAATGTTTCAAAAGAGGGAATTGATCTCATCTCTGAAAATAGAGTCATCCATAAAAGACTTACCATCTTTCTGAGTAGGGTAAGTCCAGCTGAGGCTTGAGAAGTCTGACTTGTTGATCTTTGAGCACATGGTTGAGCACTTCTCTATCTGACAGGTGAGGATATGGCTTATTTGCACCCTCAAACAGCTCCCACAATGTCACACCTAATGCCCTGAAAATACATATCTAAATGTTAAGGATATTTTAAATTGTATGAATCGATTACTCGATTATCCATTTTTATTTTTTTTATTTTATATAAGTGATGCAATTAAACATTGCAACTTTTTAGCAGAATTCAAACCATTAATTGCAGTAAAAAAATAATAATAAAAAAAAAAATCAAAATTAAGAGAGACAAATACAAAATCCATATTCAACAACCATATTAAAAAAGGGACAGCTCTGTAATAAAAGTTTGCATATTTAAGCTCATGAAACAGCTGGCTGACAATCAAGCCATCATTTGAGCAGTCTGAGTGATTCACACATGTGCACCATTAAGAGTCAAAGACCATTAAATTTACAACTCTGAGTTCAGACCAGTGCAACAGTAGCTCACTTTGAGAAGGCTCTGATCTGCCAACTGCTGTGAGAGGTGAACAATTACTACCATTATTCAGCTCCTCCCTCTACACACATATTTTTTACTTCAAATGACATGAGAGGGCTATAATGTACCATTAGGCCAAAATCTTCCATAGAATTGCAAACGTGTACTAAATGCAAGTGTCAGAGGGGAAACTATTGCTTTGAGATACCTACCAAACATTGCTGGGTTTAGTCTGTTCTGATGTAACCACTCCTCCATGCAGTTCACCAATCAGCTCAGGGGCAAGCCAGCGCAGAGCCACACACTGGTCATCCTCCGTGGTGATGTAATCCTCCTGTGTTAAAAATAAATAAATAGCATGCAAAAGTTAGTTAAAACCTAATTCTACTTAGGGGTAAAACATATTTAATTTAAAAAAAAGATACTATACCCTACACAGTATTTATGTTTGGTAGGTTGAGAGAGATGTTTTGACTGCTCTCTGCACTAGAAGTGATAACTAAATACATTTACATTTAAATGCTTTGGGCTGTCTAAGCCTTACTAAAAAAGGTACGAAAATGATTCAATAATTTAGAACATTAATGCAAAAAAAAAAAAAAAAAAAAAAAAAAAAAAGCATTACCTTATAATTTGCAGGGCCAATGCCATAGTCTCCAACTTTGACAGTCAGGTCTGTTGTAAGATAGCAGTTCCTTAAAGCCAAATCACTGTGAAGGAAGGTAGGAGTAAAAATGAATCGGCATGCCTCTCAAAAAAACTATTTACATATAAAAGGACACTCTTGTGTGGTGTGCAGTGTGGTAAATAGACTACGCCTCCTAAATAACTCCAAGAAGCAAACATACCTCATTCAAGTCTAAGATGGTCTGGAATTTACAATGTCACATCTTAAAATATTATGTCAGAATTTACAATGGCCTGGCATAAATCAGTTAAGAATGTGTTCTGCATTTCCATACACAATGGAAATTAGGGCTGGAAATTACCACAGACTTCTTGATTCGCTATTACAACGATATTTCCTAGCCGATTTGATATGTATTGCGATATTACGATTCTGTAAGTATTGCAATTTTATGTTTAGATATAAAAACTAACTACTTTTTCTCAGAAAGAAATGTCTATCGAAGAACAGCTGTGTCTGAAATAACAATTGTTTCACTCTGTAATATATAATTTGCAAGTAAAAGATAGGAATGTGCAAAACTACCAATTGACCAGTCAGTGTGTTGTCTGAGCTAGGTGACTAGTTAGTGCAAAGGAACCTATGTAAGGCTGCATTATGTCCATTTGTATTCAACAAATAAATAGTGGTGTGAAAAAGTGTTTGCCCCCTTCCTGATTTCTTATTTTTTTGCATGTTTGTCACACTTAAATGTTTCATATCATCAAACAAGTTTAAATATTAGTCAAAGATAACACAAGTAAACACAAAATGCAGTTTTTAAATGAAGGCTGTTATTATTAAGGGAAAACAAAATCCAAACCTACATGGCCCTGTGTGAAAAAGTGTTTGCCCCACCTGTTAAAACATAACTTAACTGTGGTTTATCACACCTGAGTTCAATTTCTCTAGCCACACCCAGGCCTGATTACTGCCACACCTGTTCTCAATCAAGAAATCACTTAAATAGGACCTGCCTGACAAAGTGAAGTACCTGTACTCAGAGTCTATGCAGCGTTCTCATAGACAACACTATTCTTACAACTGCTCCCAGATGGCTGACAAAGGAAAAAATTGGGAACTCACCATTTGCACATGCTCTGCGAGACACGGTTGCGCTGCGCGCATGAGCGCCAAAATCGATTGGCTCAAGATTCGTGATTTGTAACAGAATCAATTTTTTTTCCCCAGCCACTTTTTATTAATATTAACAGCAGAAAGGGGAGAGGAAATTATAGGGGTGAGAGGAGGTGATAAGATTGGCCCTTATGCACAGGCCTGATTCAAACTTGCATGTCTTACATGAGCAGCACGGCCAGCATTCTGGAGATTGTGCACCAAACACTTTATGGGACAATTTGATATGCTGACAACTGCACATTCTTGCATTCAAGCCTTGCATTCAGGGTACAAAATTAACTTTTTTGTCCACCAGCCTAATTGAATCAGCCACTTTGATATACATACACTATATTGCCAAAAGTATTCGCTCATCTGCCTTTAGAAACATATGAATTTAAGTGACATCCCATTCTTAATCCATAGGGTTTAAATTGACGTCGGCCCACCCTTTGCAGCTATAACAGCTTCAACTCTTCTGGGAAGGCTTTCCACAAGGTTTAGGAGTGTGTTTATGGGAATTTTTGACCATTCTTCCAGAAGCGCATTTGTGAGGTCAGACACTGATGTTGGACGAGAAGGCCTGGCTCGCAGTCTTCGCTCTAATTCATCCCAAAGGTGCTCTATCGGGTTGAGGTCAGGACTCTGTGCAGGCCAGTCAAGTTCTTCCACACCACACTCGCTCATCCATGTCTTTATGGACCTTGCTTTGTGCACTGGTGCGCAGTCATGTTGGAACAGGAAGGGGCCATCCCCAAACTGTTCCCACAAAGTTGGGAGCATGGAATTGTCCAAAATCTCTTGGTATGCTGAAGCATTCAGAGTTCTTTTCACTGGAACTAAGGGGCCAAGCCCAGCTCCTGAAAAACAACCCCACACCATAATCCCCCTCCACCAAACTTCACAGTTGGCACAATGCAGTCAGACAAGTACCGTTCTCCTGGCAACCGCCAAACCCAGACTCGTCCATCAGATTGCCAGATGGAGAAGCATGATTCGTCACTCCAGAGAACGCGTCTCCACTGCTCTAGAGTCCAGTGGCGGCGTGCTTTACACCACTGCATCCAACGCTTTGCATTGCACTTGGTGATGTATGGCTTGGATGCAGCTGCTCGGCCATGGAAACCCATTCCATGAAGCTCTCTACGCACTGTTCTTGAGCTAATCTGAAGGCCACATGAACTTTGGAGGTCTGTAGCGATTGACTCTGCAGAAAGTTGGCGACCTCTGCGCACTATGCGCCTCAGCATCCGCTGACCCCGCTCTGTCATTTTACGTGGCCTACCACTTCGTGGCTGAGTTGCTGTCATTCCCAATCGCTTCCACTTTGTTATAATACCACTGACAGTTGACTGTGGAATATTTAGTAGAGAGGAAATTTCACGACTGGACTTGTTGCACAGGTGGCATCCTATCACAGTACCACACTGGAATTCACTGAGCTCCTGAGAGCGGCCCATTCTTTCACAAATGTTTGTAGAAGCAGTCTGCATGCCTAGGTGCTTCATTTTATACACCTGTGGCCATGGAAATGATTGGAACACCTGAATTCAATTATTTGGATGGGTGAGCGAATACTTTTGGCAATATAGTGTATATATATATATATATATATTTACAAACTAAACTTAGAGCACCTCCTGAGATGGTTTGAGGTCATTTGCAGCATTTTCATAAACGACACTATTCTTGCACACTGTTTTCAGATGACTGAAACAGAAAACAGAGAGTAAGAACTCTTTACACAAGGCACGCTTGCACTGCACACGTGAGCAGCAAAGTGCCACTGAACCTCTGAACAAACAGCGACAAATCATCAACATTTTTCTGTCGTCTGTTCTTCAAAATATAAAAGTGTGTTTCTTCAAGCATGTGTCTTCATGTCTATGAGTATTACTTGTCATGTGTCACTCCGTGGCCTCCTCGTCTCATTTACTAGCATAAATCATGTATCCAAACTCAAAGATGAGTACAAGCCTTCTTCATTATAAAATTGCCTTTGTGCAGCTGACTAGATGCAAACCCATCAATCTCCATCCACTTTGTGTCTAAGTTGCATACAAGACATTGTGGACACAGAACAAAGTGTTGATTGAGTGAGTGTGTGTTTTGTGGTTGGGTCCAAAGGTTACTGTAAACACACCAGCAGGTGTCGATGCTGGAGCTTTTCCCAACTCTACTCACATAGCATCAGGATATTGTTCCCAGTGGGAAACAATATACTTACTGAGCCAGTGAGTGGTCCGAGAGGACATATGGTGTCTCATTCAGATTGAGGTCCAATGAACACATGCACCGGCTTTGATTTCAGTTTTGCCCACCTTTTCTGAGGTGTCTCTCTCTCTCTTACACCCTCTCCCAGGACATCGCTGACACTAGTGCAGTTTGCTCACAGAGCGCAGGACAACTGTCATGCTCACTGAAACCACCGCAAGATAAATGGACAGATATTTTAGACTCTGCCCTCTGGGCAGAGGGGCAAATACAGTACTGTTGACGGGTCACGGAGTAGAGCTGAGCTTTTGGCCGTACATGGCAAATTCATGTGTGCAGACAAGTGGTACATGAAGGCAACTGCTGCAGTGTGCATGAACATAGAGAAACAGCAAAAGCTGTGGCAGAACAAAATAGTACAGAAGCATTTTAAAGGAATAGTCCACCCAAAAATGAACAATCTTTCATCATTTACACACTCTTATTTTGGTTCGAAACCCATTTGTCTATTTTTTCTTCCATGGAACGAAAAAAAAAAAAAAAGAATGGTAGCCTCAGAAACTATTCATTTTCATTGTAAGGAAAAAAGATGCAATGAAAGTGAGTAAACTAACCCTTTAACACATCACCAGTCATCTAGCCAGAGAAGTCTGGTTTCTCCCAGGGTTTTCACGACTTATTAATTTTTTTGAGTTTTTGTTTCTTGCCACATTCACATTTGGCTTGCTCACTCAAGACATTAAGGCATGATTTTCAAAAAAAACTGTTCACTGGGGATATTCAAGACATGTACAGCTGCTTTAAAACTATGTGTATTGTGTATTATGTGCATTATGAAAAGCGCTAAAAAAAAAATTTATTTGGATGTTTTTATGCAAAGCAGCTGAAATGCCCAAATCTCCCAAGAATCCACTGCTCTGTAGATTTCATGCCTTCACACCCATCTAAACTTGCTCATGTAGATGCCCACTGTGGGAGTGGCAAACATGGTTTCGCCGTAAATCAACTTTGAAACCAAAAATCTAAGAGCCAAAGTATTTTCATGATGGACACAACAACAGCAAGGAAACTCCATGCCTCCTTTAGAGTTGTAGCCTATATAACTCCACCCACTCCCCACGCCCCATACGAGGGGATCCTGTTACGCTCGAACTGCAGAATCATCATATCCCAACAGCGGAGGACAGCCAACACCCTGTAATCCAGGGGAGCTGTGCAATCGGACACCTTTCAGCATATTCTGAGCATGCAGGAGGGTACAGACAAGCTCAGCATGGCAAGACACCCTAGATAACCCAGCCTTGACTCCACAAGACTGGAAGGGTAAGAATGAAAGTGCAACATTGCCTTTCACAGAGCCTTGGCCTTTTTTGAAAAAAAAAAAAAAAAAAAAATGGAGGCCACCCAGCCACCACATAGTGGGAAAGGCTGAAAGAAAACACTCACACGTGCAGGCTGCAGTGTAGACACCTGTTTACCGTTTACAGCATTACACATGTGTCTCTCTGTTCATGCGTGTTATTTGGACTGCATGAGGGTTAGGCAATGTCAAACAAAGCAAGACATGCCAAGAATAGGAATAAACCAGTTGTGACAGTGAGTGGAAACGAAATGCAACGTGTGCCCACATTTGAGATCTTTGCAGTACCTGTGCAAGAAGTTGTGTTTGTGCATGTGGGTGACCCCAGCGGCGATCTCGCAGGCCATTTTCTGCAGCTGTAGTAGTTCTCCATTCCTGTACAACCACTCATGTTGCGATACATAACTCTTCAGGTCCCCCTGCACAGCAAAGAACAAAAACAACAACAAGTGTTGAAACAATAGACAATATACAACCAATTACAAGAAATAACACCAATTTAAGACCAGTATAATTAGTGTTGTACTGAAAATGAATGCAGCTGTGATTCTGCACTCCAAAAATAAGATATGGCTTTTTTACACAATAGATGCATGAGCAGTTAATTTTGTTAATACTGAGTAAATTATACCTCTGACATAATATATGATATATTATGCAATTTGGCTAATTACTATTATGTAAGCCAGATATTTCATCTTTACTCCATCACTGAAAATTGCTCTAAAAAGATGCAAAAGCAGGATCAAGCATTGGAATTCTACACTGCAAACACATACAAGTAAAGTGATACAAAACGTGAAACTAACGTATTGAAGCTGTATTAGAACCCAGATTACTGGACTGGAACTAATTGTTGTATAAAACAAAAACAAATAACTGAAAATATATATAAATCTTCATGTGAAGCAGATTTCACGGCACATACAACATTTGAGGGTACATCGATGGGACACAATGTTTTCAGACTGAATGTGACAGACAACTTACAGAGACAGCCACAGAGGGGCAGTACTTTCTCTTTGTACAGATGCTTTACTGCCACCAGGGAATCAACCAAATAAGGAAAAGGCTGTTTAATAGAGACTACTACATGCTGTGTCACAGCAATTTAAAAATAAAAAAAGCAGTGGTAAGACAGGCTGTGCAGATCAGGGCTGTTCAGATGTGTTGGGTTTCGGGGCTAAAGGGAAGTTCAGGAGAAAGAGGCCGCACTCGAGGAGATGAGTTTTGCTGGACTGAACAGAAGTGCAGTGTTAATCTCCTCAATGAAATTACTGAGCAAAATGTTCGTTGATGAAGGGTTATTTTCTTTAGTTTGTCAACGATAACACAGACAAGACAAAAAAGACACATCATGACAATAATCAAACGGTTTTAATTTAAACATACTGTTGATGAGAAAATGATAAGACTACAAGATCCTAACAATGCACTAACAGTGTTTTTTTTGTGTTTATTAAAAAATTGATTCAAATAATCCAGTCATAGTATTCCCCACTTGAGCTGCATGAGCAGCAAGAGCTGAATAATAACCTTTTAAATACCTTACTCAAACACTTTGATTTATACAGGTATGTAGCATTAATCAGCTACAATGGTGTCCAAAAGTTTGGTATAATGTACAGATTTTGCTGTTTCAGAAGGAAATTGGTACTTTAATTCAACAAAGTGGCATTCAACTGATCACAAAGTGTAGTCAGGACATTACTGATGTAAAAAACAGCACCATCACTATTTGAAAAAAGTCATTTTTGATCAAATCTAGACAGGCTCCATTTCCAGCAGCCATCACTCCAACACCTTATCCTTGAGTAATCATGCTAAATTGATCATTTGGTACTAGAAAATCACTTGCCATTATATCAAACACAGTTGAAAGCTATTTGGTTCATTAAATGAAGCTTAACATTGTCTTTGTGCTTGTTTTTGAGTTGCCACAGTATTGCATTGTTTTGAGCAATGAAGGCTATACAATGCTTAAAACTGCCAAAAAACTGAAGACTTCATACAAAGGTGTACACTACAGTCTTCAAAGACAAAGGACAACTGGCTCTAACAAGGACAGAAAGAGATGTGGAAGGCCAGATGTACAACTAAACAAGAGAATAAGTACATCAGAGTCTCTAGTTTGAGAAATAGAAGCCTCACATGTCCTCAGCTGACAGCTTCATTGAATTCTACCCGCTCAACACCAGTTTCATGTACAACAGTAAAGAGAAGACTCAGGGGTGCAGGCCTTATGGAAAGAATTGCAAAGAAAAAGCCACTTTTGAAAACAAAAATAAAAGTTTAGAGTGGGCAAAGAAACACAGACATTGGACAACAGATAATTGGAAAAGTGTTATGGATCTTAACCCCATCGAGCTTTTGTGGGATCAGCTAGACTGTAAGGTGCGTGAGAAGTGCCCGACAAGACAGCCACATCTATGACAAGTGCTACAGGAAGCGTGGGGTGAAATGTCACCTGAGTATCTGGACAAACTGACAGCTAGAATGCCAAGGATCCGCAAAGCTGTCATTGCTGCACGTGGAGGATTTTTTTGATGAGAACTCTTTGAAGTAGTTTAACATTTGATTTTTTTTTTCAAATTGTAATAGTAATGTTTCACACTATTAATGTCCTGACTATACATTATGATCAGTTGAATGCCACTTTGGTGAATAAAAGTACCAATTTCTTCAATTATTCCAAACTTTTGGCCGCCAGTGTATTGTTAGAGCTACAACAAAAATGTATTATTCCAATTTACTCCTGCACAGACAATGAAGTGAATGAACAGGTGAACTTGAACCAATTTATGTGCTTACCAGAATGCTCCACTTGCATTGTGAATACGCCATTCCCTTAGGGTGCTTTCACACTTGGATCGTTTCCTCCCCCCTCCACCTATTCACATCCTATTATTTGGGTCTGAACTGGGGTCCGAATTGCTTCACCAACGTGAGCACAAGCAGCAGCTGTTAACCACTGTAACTAGGTAACAACTCAAGAACAACACATATGTTTGTCTGCCACAGATGCATTGAATGTGCAACAACGTGAAAATTGTCAGCGTTTGTCTGCCGCAAGCCCGCTGATGCGATGCAACAGATGAGAAGAATGTGAGCTGCTTTCTAAAGGTGATTTATTTTTATATACAAGCAGGTATGAGAAATGCATTATAACATAATAATTGCTATCAGGAGCTTGCAAAGATGCAAATTATAAGTCATCAATAGCCATTCACTGCCGCGATTTAAGATGAAAAGATGACCAGTTATTGTAGTGTTTTGTATATTTTGTTCCAAAAGCTGCCTATGGACGCAGCATTTTAAGGCAATCGTAGGTGCACTTTCGAAAAAAAAGGCAGTTCCACAAGGTAGGCAACTTATTCATGCTGCATCCTAATATGTATCGTTTTAGCCAAATTCCAAGGCATTACCACATATCCTTCATCAATTACATAACGCATTGCGACAAGATATAAGATGGCGGGGGAAGCAAGAGAAATGTTGATTATAAATATATTTTATCCATTACAGAAAGATATCTATAAAAATAGTTCTGCGTAATTAAAACTGACCAATTTTCCCAATATGTGTGTGCAAAGTTTTTTTATGCTCAGACAAACTCTACTGAAATCAGTTGAGTCATATCTTCCTTGTACTTCCATTCAATACTGAAAACAGATAAAAAAAAAATGTTCTGCATAATTAAAAATGTACTATTTTACCCAACATGTATGTGTGCTACATATTTTTGTGCTCATTAGGGTATGTTAACTTGGCAACAACCTAACATTAAAACCAATTGTGAGTTGAGTCTTCCTTGTACTTCACACGAGGAACGTTATTGGTGTGGCATGGAGAGTTGCTCCCAATGTAGAGTGTTCTAAATCTGTCACTTATGAAGTTTTGTGACGGTTGGGATGCTGCCTTGAGGCCAAACTATAATTTATGTCGCAAGCCGACATATCTCGCGCAAAATGCGCATCAGCACAGTATGCACCAATATCCACATGTAGCCTAGGTTTTCTAGACACGCGGACAGTACGCGTCTTTCTGCATGGTCTGCACATGACTGGCTTTGACTGTGCTTAAGAGTATCACAAAGCAGTCGTAGTGCACATGCGTCAAGACAGGTCCGTTTGGGCTCTCGATCAAAACAGTATACTTTTAATGGCTGAGCACTAGACTGATCAGCACGCATTAATGGTGGAAACATGGATGCCTTAAAAGTCATACAAACTTGTTAGATCTAATTAAATTTGTCTATTTTATTTAAGAGAAACTCAAAAACTCTAAACAAAACTGCATACTCATCTTTGAGGCTAAATAAGTGCATATGCAGCCTACACCTATTTATAAAAATAATAAATTAATAAATAATAATAATAATATTAATTCATAAGAAATATGAATGAAGAAATCGGATGAACCGTTTCCACCATTTCATGTGTACTCGCTCAATGACTGACTTTGATTACATAAGTCACAGAGGGTGTAGACGCTGGCCCTGAGAGGATCCTGATATCTCTGACTCCTAGCGACACAAAGTACTCCCTTTGGAATGCTGCGGGAGAAACAGGGTTTATGCCACCAGTAGCATAATATATCATTAACTTTCTGTTTAATCAGACAACCTGTGATGCAAGAGAAAAAAGGAGCTCTGTTTGAACAATGCAAGGATTGTGAAATTGATCTACCTTTCATTTATTAACTATTAATTCATGCATAATTCATACTATCATGAATTATCTTCCACTATTAATGACTAGCATGATGATATGAATGAAGTATACTAAACATTAGTACACGTAACTTAAGTGTGCCTGATGTTGTAATCTATCCAAATGTCTTCAGTGCCTAAAATAAAGGGACCACAAGCAAAATGAGCGACCATTTCAGAAAACATTAACCATGTTCATCTCACAATAACATGTCCAGGTGCACCCCATAATTAAAAAATAAAAAATCATGTTTTTCCTCATCGACAATTAAGCCTATTTTAGGACCAGAAATAGTTTCTTTACATTGCAACATTATTATAATAACAATTATGCATGTATTTGTATTAACTTTTTACCTTTGAATGTTTTTATCTATTTATTTTATTTTTTCAGTTTTCCCATTTTTCTTAATGGTGTTTTCATGATTCATTCAAATTTCATTCATGTATCACAATGATTTTTCTTTTATTTAAATCAGCATAAATTAAAAGCAGAACAACAAATACTAGCATGATGTATAAATACTTATACATCAAAATACAAATACAAAATATAAATAATTTATCGTTATTTGTATTAACTTGTATTCCTTGAGAATGGGTGTTGAGGGGAATGTGCTTAAAGGAATATTCAGGGTTCAATACAAGTTGAGCTCAATTGACAGCATTTTTGGCATAATATTGATTACCACAAAAATGTATTTTGAATCGTCCCTCCTTTTCTTTAAAAAAAGCACAAATCTGGCAATCTGTCAACATTAAAATACTCATTATTTCAAAAGTTTAGCCACAAGACCTAAACAATATGTGTGAACATGATTTTAGTATGATAAAATCACTTACTAACCATTTTCTATGGAAAGTTATAGCCAATTTTTACAACTTTGTTGCCATAACGATGTAATGTGAACAAAACCTAAAAACCTAAACTGACAGTAAAAATTACGATTTAAACAACTTTACAGCTCAAATAATACATGAGTTTTAACAGAAGAATTAATGTAAGTGCTTTTATAAAATTATAAACTTCACATTTCTGCCTTTAAACCCTCCAAAAATTGGCCCCATTCACTTCCATTGTAAGTGTCTCACTGTAACCAAAATTTTTGCTGCTTTTTTTAAAAAAAATTTTTAAGAAAAGGATTGACGGGTCGAAATACATTTTGTGGTAACTAACATTATGCCACAAATGTAGTCGATTGAGCTTAACTTGTATTTGAGCCCGGAATATATTCCTTAAACTGTTAAGAAAATAATGTCACAATGCAAAATAAATAAAGAAAGTAATAATAATAATAAAATCATATTAGTCCTAAAAAATAAGCTTTAATTTCTATAAAGAAAAAAAAATTCTTTTTTTTTTCTTGTGATTTCTTGAAAGGTTTTGTGCGAGTCATGGATGAACATTTTGATTTTGTGAGATTTTCAAATTTTTCTCATTTTAAATGTAAAGCATAAAGCCAGTTAAAGTACAGTTGTTGTTTTTTTTATCTAATAAAGTATAGTAAAATTCCACTTTATATTACAGCTATGCTCTGGCTTAAGACACACACACACACACAGCAGCAGTTCCCTAAAGACAGTCTTTACAGCAGAGACTGTCACTCAATAAGGGAGCAACTGGCATTCTGTAAACCAGCTCCTATTGCACCCTGCAGTTATATTTCAGTCTAAAATGCACTGTGTCAGGGTTACCACTGGTTACCAGTGATACACAAAGAAAATCAGCTACCCAAAGACCTTTGAAGGTGCTCCTCTGTACCTCACACATGACATGTTGAACAAACCTCTTTATGTAAAGTGTAAAAATTCCTGAACAACTATAGTCTTACAAAAGCACTTTCAGTCTTTGCGCCTTTAATTGATTATGTTCAGAATGGAATACTTGTATACTGCATACTGTTTTTTTTGGGGATTTTTTTAAGTATTTGAAACAGTATGCATCATGTTGCATGTTTAATTCAGTGAGTGGCATTTAGTTATCATTTCTGAAGAAGACATGGGGTGGAGGCACATTTTTAATCAATTTGTGCAAAAACGAGTAAAAAAAATCATGGTTGAGAGGAAATGGAAGGTTATTGGACACCCAAATTGGTCTTTGTCTTGGCATCTTGGGTCTTACACTCTGACTTGGGTCAAAACCTGAGCTGTAACACCAGCTAAGTAAAGGACCCAGACTGCATTACGCAACAGTGGGCCACAGTGAGCTCATGCTCTCTCTAGAGACGGATGGGATGGCTCGGAGCCATCCACCTGCTCAAGCCCAGAGGATCCCAGACCACGGGCATTGTTCCCAACAACTGGTCAGGTGTGCAGAATGTTCCTTACCACTAGCGCTGTGGGATTAACATGCAGCTAACTAATTACAGAGCATTAGCAGGGTCTACCTCAGCACAACCGAAATGAATCAGGGAATACTGTCTCTTTCTCAGATGATTCACAACGTGAGTTTGCACAAACACCGAGTAGTGAACTGCCAGGTTTAATCAACCTTTATGTTTGGTAGATTAGCAGTTAGGGGGAGAACAGATGATGGCATGTTTTTATTTGTTTCACTTTGCACTAGCACATTAGAGGCTTATAAACCGTAACTTTTTATTGCAGCAATTGAGAATTAACTATAGACATGAAATTATTGAATTTTTATTTTTAACCTCTCTTTTTCTTTTCACAATCGCATTCCAATTCACATTTTAAAAAAAATAAATAAATAAAAATAAAAATATATATTTTTAATAATAAATAATAATTTTATAATTGTATTTTATAATATTTATTTTTTAACCTACCTGCATGGACATGTCATTATAAAAAGCAAGTTCCACCAAGAAAATTAAAGCGCAAAGCTTCACAAAAAATTATTTGTTACTTTCACAATCATATTCCAATATGCCGTCAATCAAAAACAAGATGTTTTTAATTTTGTGTTTTTATGCATGAGCTCGATCAGTATTTAAAATGCAATTCTGTGTTGTATACCAACCCTTTTCTCTTTCTCACAGCACCTTTTGCAACATGGTGATAAAATGCACAAACACAGTGAGATGTGAGAGTAACAGTGTCAGTAAAAGAATCCTGTTGCTTTATTAGGATATGAGGGAATCGGAGAACTACCTAATGCAGGCAGTTATTTGGATCAGATCCATGTCAGGCACAAGCAACACACCCGAAATAGATCAAGTAAAAAGAAAATAAATCAAAGGACAAGAAGCAGCCCAATGACAGAGACTGGCTCAATAACTTCAGACAGATGCTAGCCTAATTAAAGCACTGGGAACAAATAAGGTACAGTGGAGTATCTGGGCATACAGCAGACTGTTCTGTGTGGCAGTGAGACAAGAACAAGATCCCACCATGCAAATCGGCCACTTAAAAGATGATAACGTTAACTTTTAAACAGAAAGAAATAATAATAATAGTATAAAAATATTTGTTTAAAAATATGTATAAAATGATGATCATTCTCATAAGTTGAACACTCAAGCATATTTTTATAAAGACTTGGGAACTGAGAACTTCTGTTTTTGTGTTGCTATATGCCACTAGGTGTGATTGCAAGATAAACACGACTATTACAGAGTGACCCTTTAATGCATAATTCATCAAATTCAGGAATTAATGTTTATAGTACACTGTTTACAATACATCATACAACTAATTGACCAGACAGTATCCCATACTGCCTTGTTTGTTTAAATATGCCATCTAATTTTACAAAGCTCTATTCTAGAGAACATTCTTTGCCGTTTTGAGACATAGGGATTTGGCAATTTTCCCAACATGACTGGGGGGTTAAGTGCATTAAGATTCATGATAAGTTAAAAGTAGTGCTGTCAGTCAATTAATATTTTTTAATCGCAATTAATCACATAATTTTTCATAGTTAATCGAGATTAATCGCAGATTTTAAAAGTGCTGACATTATATACTCTATATACAGTATACTACTTTTCTTGTCTTTTTAGGAAAGAAAATAAAATTATATGTAACAATATAATGCTACATAAAAATGTTTCCTAACAAAGTCTTCCATAGCATAAAGAAATGCACTTAAACTGCACCGATTCAAGTAACAATAAACATTTCCCAAAATCTAAGTGGGAGCTTGACTAATTGAAGTAACTAATCCCCACATAGGTTGTATATTTATTGCAATGGGCATTAAATCTCGTCACAATATTAATAAGCTGGAAGACTGTAGCTATCTGCTTTGCTACAGCAGCCATGAAGCCACTTTTATGATATGTGTCAGGGCGTCTACGTCTGCATCAAATGTCGTTTTGAACTCCACATGAAAAGCGCTTGAAGACAACGTCTCCTGCGTTTTTGTGATAGTTAAGACTTGACCTGCTTCTGTGGTAATTAAATTGCACCTTACAGAGGCTGCAAAGTGCGTGCTTTGTCACATATCCCATCTGGGTGTTTTGTAGTGATAATTCATTCGTGAACGAATCAGTCTTTTTGAACAAATCTTTCAAGTGAACGAATCGTTCTTGTTCACATCCATACACTCACTCATTTTTACGTTTACTGATGTCTCTCCTTTTCAGTGCCAATGAGCTCTACTGCTTTTCATGTCTGTAAAGACTGACTATAGCATGAGCTAACAGCATACGAGTGCGGGCTGTGAAGGAGAACATCACTGGTTCATCCCGCTGAACGAAATTTGCCCCATCACTGAACTAGTCTGTCATTTGAGTCTTAACGAGATGAGAGGTGGTTCGTGAATAAACTGAATATACTGGTAAACTCATTCAAGAATGATTCGTGAATGAAGATCTGCTGAATGACTGAACGAGAGGAGGCATGTCGTTCGTTCAGTTTAACATGCGAGTCAATCACATTCAACAAGGAGAGACGGGTGAAATGCACTTAAAACAAGATTATAGGTATACACAAAACATGATCCCCAATTTAAGAGTGAAAAAATGACTGAAGACTAAAAATAACATGAATTACAGATAGAAATGTTGTGCTCTGATGCATAGTGTACGATGTTTAGGTCTTGGTAAAACTTAAGCACAGCATTTGACAAAATACAGGGAAAATAAGACCTGTCATTTGTGGCGAAAACATTTTTAAATGGTCTTTATACATTTGTACACATGCAAATTCCACTTGTCTTCCTTTCAGCGTGAGCCGATAGCATTCAAGAGCGCGCTGTGAAGGAGTATATCATAACGAATCAGTCATCATGAATGTTGACCGGCTGAATGGGAGGAGGAACTGCATGTCGTTCATTCATACTGTCAATCTCATTCAACAAGAAATGGGGCCGGATGAATTATGAATAAAAGTGAGTGATGACCACACATTACAATGACATATGGGTGTTATTGAAACTCCTAATTATTTTTAGGCTAGTATTGTTGTCCTTTTTTTGGTATAGCTTGATAAAAAAAGTCATGCTCAGAATTTCAGAGTATGATAGATATGCTTTGTTGTCATTTGTGGGGAAAACCTTATGATGCTTAAACACTCTGCAGAGCTAACTGTTGGTATGTTGGTTTCCTCCCTCATCCAACATACCACACCTCTTCTGCCATTACATTCCCTTGCTTCTGTATATAACAGATTGGTATTTGTATATTGTACATACGTGTGTATATATATATATATATATATATATATCACACACACACACACACACACACACTGTCCTATTGTGTATTTCCATATATATTTTATTTTTTATTCACTTTTATTTTTATTCTATATTTTTATTATAATCTCTGTCTTGTTGATGTATTGTTTGTGAACTGGAAGCATCTGTCACCAAGACAAATTCCTTCATGTAATAAAGCTCATTCTGATTCTGAAGTAGAATTTTAATAAATGATAATAAGACTTGTTCTGGTTGAGAATGACTGCTTTCGGTTCAATGCAATTATACTTAAAAGACTGTCATTTGGCACCATCTGCAGGTGCAAAGGCATAACTTGAAGAAATGGTCAGTAAAATAATCAAAGAATGAATCTGAACAAACGGAATCAAAAGAATCAAGTCACTAAAATGAATCAAAATCATCACCACAAGTGTTTTGTACATACAAATAGTGTTAAGAGGTCCTTTCCCATCATTGTTGTGTGTGTGTGTGTGTGTTGCGGTGAGTGCCTCCGTGTTATGACTCCGGGCGGACACATCGCAAAGATTCCGCCCTAGTCCCACAAGTGTTTTTCGTGGTTTATGTTTAATTAACAGTAAATGCGTTCATTGCGATTAAGAAAAATTAAAGGGTTAAACTTTTTTAATTAATCGCAAGTGTTAATTTTGACAGATCTAGTTAAAATGTTTGAAATTTTGCCTAAAAAGTCACAATTCACTAACTTACCAGTTCACAGTACTCAAAAACCAACAGGAAAGGTATGGCTTCCACACACTGACCGAGACACTGCAGTATATTAGGATGCTGCAGAACCCTGTAAAGACACAAATAATGGAAAACACTGAAATCCAACCATACATAACAGACTCTGTTTATTATTTTAAAACTGTAGCAGCTTTGAAAGACATCATGGAATCAAAAATGATAAATCTCCAAAACTCACTACCACAATGCTTGGGTTTTCTGGGTAGTTGCTATGGTGTTTTGAGTGGTTATTTGCGCATTGCTATATGGTTGTCAGGGCATTGCTATGCAGTTATTAGGGAGCTTTAGATAGTTGCTAGGCAGGCTGCTTACTGGCCAAAGTCAAAAGAGCCCATCCACATGTATTTATGATATTCTGGTCCATATATATATATATATATATATATATATATATATATATTTCAGGTCCTGCTACTTTATTTTATTTTATATTTTCCGAAAATAAAGTCGCGCCTGAATGTAAATCGCACCTGGTCAAAACTGTGTTAAGAGAAAAAAAAACAAAAAAACATACAGTACACAGGTAAGTCGTGCTGGTGTATAAGTCACACTGATAATCTGACCAAGGTTGCATAGGACCCAGGAGTCGCCGACTTCCCTTCAGCTGCTCAGCATGTCAGGTCACTCCGTGAAGATTACCTCAAGATTGTATCACGTTGTATTTGGGCTCGTTTTAATCGGGAGTATCAGCTTTAAAGCTAAACTATATAATTTTGGGCTCTCTATCGACATCTGTGGTTGAAACCTAAAATTGTAAAAAACTTGTGGAGGAACATTTTATGTCAGTTGTTATGTCAGAAATATGCAATATAGCAATTAAAATACTAAACAGTTTCCTTAATCGTTCCTTTGGGAGCAAAGTTATAATGGAGATGGTTACACACAAAACGAAATAATATGTACACTACTGTGCTAATTAATTATCACATTATAAACAACTTGAGGTGACTATACATTCATTGGCAACTACCTTGTAGTACCTTGTACCTATATTGGCTTTTAAAAAGAACATGTACTAAAAGGGCAATGGAAAATGAGAACTACTTGTGCATTTCTAATGATCGACAATATTGGGAAATTGCAAAACCATGGATCTGGGAAGTCAGCAAATATATGAAACAGTAGCCCAGGGTGTGAAACTAGCACCCGTCACCCGCAAGATGCGACGAGGCTTAATCCAGTATGCAAGCTCCTCGTCCAAATGTATTTCACGCGCAGGTAATTTTGTTCATCTACCGCAACAGGCGGGTGACCTGTAAGACGTCTCGGAGTGACACCTGACAAGAAATGCTGTTAGTCACAAAGACATGTGCTTGAAGAAACACACTTTATTATATTTTTAAGAACAGACAAAAGAAAAGCCGTCAATGTTCGTGTCTGATTCGCTGTTTGTTCAGAGGAATGCAGCACGAGCCTGTCTAGTGAAACATGCGCATGTAAAGAGTTTTTCGTCTGAAAACTGTTTGCAAGAATAAAGTAGTCTATGAGAATGCTGCAAATTATTTCCGATCATCTTGGAAGGTGCTGTGAGTTTAATTCACTTTTTTTGGTTAGCATGCATTTTGAACACAACACTGCACGTTCAATAATACATCTTTGTATTAAAGAAACAAATATGAAAGTGATTAAATCATAAAGTAATCCAAGACACATTCATCTTGAACCTAAAATATAGTTTTCTTTTCTTTTCTTTAGGCAGCATTAACTGTATTACCAAAACGCAATACAAACACAAATTCGATAAGTACACACATTTGGCAGCATTATTTTGGGAACACAAGGGCATTTATGAGGTATATTTATTATTATTTATAATTGTCTTTAGTTCTTAATCTGTAGACTATTAATAATTTTCCACCTGCTGTCATTGACGGATGCTTGCGTGATGGCAAATGTAGCTGTTGGAGATAGTAAATGTTTGTAGTTAAATTTAGATTTGTTTTAGTTTAAAGTGCAATTTGAATTTGGAATTTGATTTTATGTTTTTCGTGTTTCAATAAATGAATTCAATTTTTAAAGCGAAATCAATAAAGTAAATAAATTCACTGACCCTTGGCAGGGGGGTTGACAATATAATCGGATATCGCAATATTTCATTAATCGCAAAGGCGATTATCAATAAAATATTTTTTACATATCGCCCAGCCCTAACACACACACTAACATACAAATACACACACACTCAGGGAACCTCTAAACTGCAGCTATGTTAGAAAATACTTAGAAATCATGAATTTTACTGAAAATCTTACAGTAACTTCACCAGAAAACATAGCCTATTAAACAAATCACGATCTATAAACACAAGATCCCCCGACATGCTTTTTTTTTTATGTACTGCACTCGCTCAAAAATGAAATTTTGTTAATTAAGCAAAAAATCTTGCGTAGTGCAGGTTTGAGTAACTGTCAAGTCAACTGAAAATTTGAACATTCGTTTTAAGAAAAATCTCCACATTCGAATGCTAAATTGAGCATTTGAATTTTGGATTGTGCCAAGCAAGACACTGAAAAAAACAGAGAAACGAGGCGCAACAGTCAAAGACGTTCATCTAGCGCATGCTTACAGAGAAAAAGATGGGCACGTTTCTTTTCTCATTTTAATTTTTTACTTAATATTTGAGATTATTAACTGGCTAAATCTTTTGACTATCACGTTCTTTGCAGTACACAATCGCTATAACACGGTGCTGATTGGTTTATTGAATTGTTGCACCCACTTGAATCAGCTAATTTGTAGATTTTCCCCCTTACCTTAAATAATGTCTTAAAAATGTTAATATAATTCGTATTTTAGTAAAATTTCAGTGAAAAATTCGAATTTCGTTTATCAGCCCTATTCAGTTTATAACATACGTAACTCTGTGTGCTTGCACATACAAATTAACATAGTCTATGAGTGAAAAATTATGCTTGTTTTACTCTATTCATTAACGTAAAAGACTAATGTAAACATTGCAAACCTCTTTGCTATGCAATAATTTTCCTGTTAAGCACAAAAAACGTATTCTTAAGGTTAGGGTGGATAAGTACTAATGATTCTTGTCTTAGCAAATACCACTGATAAAATCATAGACTAATATGTTTCACCACCTCACAAGCTAATCAAATCCCAATGGATACAATAAGACCCGCCCAACATTACATAGTGGTTTGTGGTTCAAAACAACATTACAGTCTAACAGTAAAGATGCAGTCACACATACATACAAACAAACAGCTGAAGCAATAAGGGAAAAAAAGACCAGCAAAGAAAAATGTCTCAACTTTTTAAAACAAATACCATTCAAATGGCATGAAAAACATACATGACGAAGCAAATGGTTATCAAATGCAGTGGAAAGACTGATGTGGAAAGGCACCAGTGAACTATGCTCTAATAAAGACTGGCAAGGCTGATAAAACACTGATGCTGATCCTTCTTGAATTGATCTCTCACCTGTACGGGTCTCCCTGCTGCAGGAACTCATTCTGCTCTTTGGCACTGGCGTTGGCCTTCAGCTCTTTCACAACTGCACGGGCAACTCCAGGGTCCGCGTAGATCTCACTGAGCAGAACCTGTTAAGACAGACAAACAGAGTGAGGTCAACTGGTAAAATGACTTTTAATGAAGGACACTACAATGGACCTATCATGACAAGCGATTCCAACAGGAACGGAGTCATTTCTGAAAACAAGGCCTGTCGAGCAGAACACAACACAGCAGGTGGCTCAGATGAGGATGTTCCCATGGCTCATCCAGGCAGGAAAAAGCATCAGGAAACGAGGTTTTCCCATAAGTCCTCATCTCAGTAAACACATCCACACATGGGCTGCAGAAAGGCAGCATGAGTGCCGTATAATGCTCCCTTGAACACGTCAAACTCAGGCCCCCGTGGGCCCCGGCGTAGAGATGAGAGCAAGTGCCAACAAGAACACGATTTTAAGATTAATCCCCTGGAGAAATTGTATATTTGTCCTTAACAAATACTTCAGAGAGGACAGTGCTTTGCTTTCACACAATGCAACTGAACGACTGTCACACATGCAGGTGAGCAAAAGACACGAATCTATGAGTCTATTCACATTTTTAGTATGTAATGTAAACAGGAAGACAGACTTACCTTCCCAAACCAGCCGTTCCCGATCTCTTGAATGTAACTGAGAGAGTGCCGTGCCACATGCGGACCCGACGAAACATCTAAAAGACCTAACATTGGACAAACATCTGATTTAATGCAATCACAACTGACACCAAATAAACAGCAAATGCAAGCTAATGTTGGTCTGAATATAATGCTTAATAATAAAGCTTCACATTCAAAAACTACTGAAGAACCACAATGCACGCAGAATCTATCCACTAAAGTGGTTATGTAAGGCGGACCTTTGTTTCAGCACAATACTTTATCCTTTAGAAATATGTTTGGATTTTTCAAAGCAGTTAATCTTCTTTGACTACTGGAAGTAAAGACTTCAATGCAGTGTGTTTTACCACAATCGAATCAAGCGGGTTTAATACAGTGCAGTGTTTACTTGCCTAATTAGCTTCATGATCTACCTGAAAAACATGCCACACCACACAGCCCTAGTGGCTGCAAACTCTGGGCATCATAAGACTTTGTCACTCGACAGCAGTGTATGCTGTCTTTCACTGAATTACATAATACGTTTTTTTGAAGGAAAGGGGATTTAGCAAATTAGCCTGTGTTAAACTGTTAGGTTAACACATTGGGAATTCCATATAATTCAGCTCTAAAGGGCAGTGGATTTAAAGGGGAACAGCACCAACATTTACTTTTAAAAAATGCCATTATTATACCATGCTCTTTTCAAATCCTCGATTCTGACTGGCTGGAATTTGTGCATTAAAACCGCACAGGTAGTTCCAGTCAGTTTTATTCACAGATCTACATTATTGCGCCTACTCAAACTACCTCCGGACCCCTTTTTAAGAATGACAATGTTTTGCGACCATTTCTGTTGCCATGTTAACCATTGACTCTTCCAATTCAATTGGCATTCTTGTCAGTAATGTCTTTGCAAAGGGGTTTCTAATCCACTCTTCTGTTTTCAGGGAAATACTCACAGAATTGCGTTTGCATTTCATTTAGGTGAGCCCCGATAATCAGCCGCAAGTTGGCTTTTGACACGCTGCTCTCGTTTAGAAAATCGTCCAGTAAGGGGGAAGCAAAGTTATCATTGTGCAAGCGAGTTCGCCATAATGACAGTTTTCTGATCCAGGCTTCATTTTTATCAGAAAGAGTGAAGAGCAACGCATTTTTACCCTGAAGTTCTGTGTTCAGATCGTTAAGTCTGCTGAAAATATCAGCTAGGTAGGTCAGAATGGCAAGCCATTTTTCATCAGAAAATGTTGGAGCTAACGGGGAGTTTTTCTCCAAAAGAAAGATCCTCACCTCCTCTCGGAGCTCATAGAGACAACTGAGAACTTTTCCTCTGGAAAGCCACCGTACTTCACTATGAAACAGCAGCTGCTGGTGTTCCGTGCCCATCTCTTGACAGAGAACTTGAAAAAGTCACGTGCTCGTTGCGCTTGCTTTGATCGTGTTGAATGTGCGGACAGCTTCATCCATCACTTGTTTTAGATCAGGTGGCATTTTCTTAGCCACAAGGGCTTGTCTATGTATCATGTAATGTGTCCATACTGCAAGTGGAGCGACGGCCAGTACTTTTGTCACCAATCCAGTCGTGTTTACCAGTCACTGCACACGCACCGTTGGAGCAAATTCCCACACAGTTCTTCTATTCAATGTCATGTTCACGTACAAATGAATCCAATGTGGCAAAAAGTTGCTCACCTGTTGCACGTTCGGGAAGAGAGCGACAGAACAAAAAATCGTCCTTAATTTGTCCTTCTTCAACAAATATGAGTCCATGTGACTTCTTCCAATCAGCAGTTAGTTTATTTCATGTCGCCAGTAGGTGGTGCCATTAGGTGAGTATTTTATACAATCCTTCAAAATAAATGTTTTCCCGTGACCGCTTTACAACCCCCAGTTTAAGAACCGCTGATGTAGCAGGTGGTGATGAGTCTCAGAGCTGGGACTAACTGTCACAAATCATGCAATGCTGTCTTTGAAGAACTGTAATATGATAAACATCATCTAATATTGCTACGCTGGTCAGCACACACCCACTAGAGGGCGCCACTCGCTCACGTATTGCTGACTGAAACGCTGAATGAAGACTATTATAAAACGCAGCCTTTTGTGGTTTGGTTATTGAAATCGAATCTTATATCGCAGCCTTAATGAATACCATACTAATGTCTCAGAGGTCAAAGTCTGCAGGTTTCACGAAAGTCCTCCTTTTACAACTTCATGTTCATAACAGAGAGATGTCTGCAATGCTGTTTTTTTTCCCATTAATGTGAAAACGGCAAACAACAGAAATAAAATATTACATGTTAGGAGTACCCACCCTTCTAAATTATGTGGCTTTTTTTTATTTCTGGATTGTGCATTCAAATGTACAATTTGTTTTTTCAGAGTGTAAAATCTTAATGCTGTTAATTATACGGGGGACCTTTTCACTAGGTTCATTAGGAAAATATTAATTTTCTAATTATATTTTATTACTTTTTCATCATTTTGGCTTTTTAAAAATGAACAAATAAATGTACTCAATCAATAAATATTATATTTCATACATTATTTTTGTAATATATTTATTGTTAAATTGCATAAAGTATTTACATTGATTTGTTGAACACGCACAAAACTGGTACTGTCGCTAACAAAAACCATCATTTCTGTAAACGGCGCCTTTAAACGAGCTCATATAAATGAGAGAGGACTGGAATGGCTTTACCTCATCTGTGTAATGCATGACTACAAGTAATTGTCTTTTTTTGTAGTTGTTTTGATCATCAACTGACTGTTAAGAACAGAAATGGTATTAAAAGAGACCATATTCAATGACAAATGAGTTGGGGGATCTCGTCTTTGGACACACATTACACAGAACAACTTTTACTCTCAACACGCTGTGAAAGGATCTCGCTGCTGAACACTTCACGACTAAACTACACAATTACTGGTGAGTGAAATGTAAACATTTACCAGCCAGTTGGTAAATATATTAACTTCAGTCGCACAGCGCGAAATTTGTTTGCAAATGTGAGTGATTTCTTCTCATTGTAGTGGAGGGTTGCACACTGAGTGAAAGATCGATCTTGGGATTTAAGAATCGCTGACGAAATCGTTCAAATTAATTCCGTGATTAATCAGAAAAATAATATTTTTAACCACCCCTAAAAATAAATGTGATCTTTTTGCACTTTTTTTTTATCTCTGTACCTGATTTAGAACCGGCAGATCTCATGATCTAATCACCCGTAGATAAAATGTAAAAAAAAAATTTTTTTATTTTTTTATTCTTACAGTCAACATTTGCACTACAAAAAACAATGACAGCTTTAACTAATCAATGCTGGCAAGTGACCATGGTATAAGCAGGATACTCCGGTAATGTGTGCATAAATGATTTTAATGCAATTTGTGGAGGAAATCAGAGGTTCTTTGCATCCACGTTGTAAATTGGTTAATGCACACCTGTATATAGTTTGTACTTTGTGTTATGTATATAGTTCATTCGTTCTACTGTTCAGTCCTTTAAGTGTTTTACTTACCTTTTTGCACTGCCTCATTTGCACCTTTTTTACTTTAACTCAAGGCTATGAACAAACTTTTTAAGTTCGCTGTATGCACATACTATCTACCCTACACATCACAGTGTTGATTTAATTGCTATTTGAAATCCGTGTTTGAAAAATCAGAACACAATAGTAGCGTTGTTCACTGAAAGCATAAGTAAAAGCATGCAAAGTTATGGAAAAGTAACAAACAAAATGCATCTGACTTCAAATGAATTTAGCAATAAAGCCATTTCTTCTTCTCTGCTCTTGCACTCCTGTTGCTTTCCATCTCTTCCAAATCGAGCGCCTCTTGTCCAAGATACAGTAAGTTTTGCACAACAAAACAGGATGATGAAAAACAACACAAAATCTTTCACAGAGTCACCCAGTTTTTGTTTTGAAGTGAGTCGGCTCGGCTGTTGACTCATTATGCTCAGGCGTCGGCGTTATAAAAGCGTCACATATTTGCATAAAAGCCTATTTAAATAAAGTTCTTACTTTGCATCCCTGGTGGAAATGTTGGAATTTTATCGGAACGAGTATAGTTACACAACAAACTGATTTTATTTACACCTTTTGTGGCAAAATAGTTTGATTGAACACACAGCCTTGCACATCAACAGCATAAGATTTGTCAACCGTATTCTCCTCTCTTTTAAAAGTTTATGAGCCTATTTATGTTGCTATCCTAACTATGTTTGATTATGTAGTCAGCTGCATCTAACTGTTTGCATTTAGTATTGTTTTTCCCTTTTGTTTTTGATAGAAAAGAACAGACCTGCAACCCAACAATTAAAAAACACAGAGTTACAGAAACAAGTGTGAGAGAGAAGCACTAACTTAATTTTGTCCTCGGATGCAGAGGGGTGCCCTTGTAGGAACATATTTCTGACCTGTTATGCTGGGCAGTTGGAGGTGAGGGGGTCCAGGGAGGTGCACGGGTGGAACAGCAAGTGTATAAACCTCCGCAGGGGACTGCATAGAGGGGGTGTCCTCTGCTGGGGGGGTGAAATCAACCTCATCCTCAAAGTGGTCTTCAAATTCCTGAAAGGACAAAAATCACATTTCAATTAATTACTAGCAACAGCTTACAATGAAATACACTAAAATACTTTCAAAAGTAAAAAAAAAAAAATAATGATTACAAACAGTATACAACAATGTGTGTAATTAAAGACACTGTGAAATCAAAATGAAAGTTTTGCTGCTTTTAGTCAATATTTATCCCAATTATCTTTAGGGTCATCTATATGCAAGAGTACTTCTAAAGGTTGACAAAATTCATTTTCAGAAGTTATAAGCATTTAAACTCTGCAGCCTCGCTCTTCCAGCTAGAAAGACACAGTCAAATCATGACATCAAACTGTACTAGAGAAACCTTGTCCAATCAAATAAGTTCTAGAACAAGAAGGCACCCGCCTCATTAATCTGCTCACCGCACATGGCTGTGTTTTCACATGAGCTGATGGTTCCTTCGCAGGGCACTTCAGAGAGAGCACAATCCATGTTGTGGGGTCTTTCCAAACAGAATTTCCAATAATAATCACTGTAGAAATTAGTTGTGACTGACAGTTATCACCTTTCAGCCCCCTGAGGCCCTCAGAATGGAGGGTAATTGTCTCTGAAGAGAACAGGTCATAGGGACTATCACTTCTGATTGGACGCACTCACGGGAGTTAGACGCAGTGAAAGTTTCTGGAGTTTATACAGTTGAAGTCAGAAGTTTACATACACCTTAGCCAAATACATTTAAACTCAATTTTTCACAATTCCTGCCATTTAATCATAGAAAACATTTCCTGTCTTAGGTCAGGTAGGATCACTACTTTAATTTAAGAATGTGAAATGTCAGAATAATAGTAGAGAGAATGATTTATTTCAGCTTTTATTTCTTTCTTTCATCACATTCCCAGTGGGTCAGAAGTTTACATACACTTTGTTAGTATTTGGTAGCATTGCCTTTAATTTATTTAACTTGGGTCAAAAGTTTTGGGAAGCCTTCCACAAGTTTCTCACAATAAGTTGCTGGAATTTTGGCCCATTCCTCCAGACAGAACTGGTGTAACTGAGTCAGGTTTGTAGGCCTCCTTGCTCGCACACACTTTTTTTCTATCAGATTGAGGTCAGGGCTTTGTGATGGCCTCTCCAATACCTTGACTTTGTTGTCTTTAAGCCATTTTGCCACAACTTTGGAGGTATGCTTGGGGTCATTGTCCATTTGGAAGACCCATTTGCGACCGAGCTTTAATTTCCTGGCTGATGTCTTGAGATGTTGCTTCAATATATCCACATAATTTTCCTTCCTCATGATGCCATCTATTTTGTGAAGTGCACCAGTCCCTCCAGCAGCAAAACACCCCCACAACATGATGATGCCACCCCCATGCTTCATGGTTGAGATGATGTTCTTCGGCTTGCAAGCCTCACCTTTTTTCCTCCAAACATAAAGATGGTCATTATGGCCAAACAGTTCAATATTAGTTTCATTAGACCAGAGGACATTTCTCCAAAAATTAAGATCTTTGTCCCCACGTGCACTTGCAAACTGTAGTTTTTTATGGTGGTTTTAGAGCAGTGACTTCTTCCTTGCTGAGCAGCCTTTCAGGTTATGTCGATATAGGACTCGTTTTACTGTGGATATAGATACTTGTCTATCTGTTTCCTCCACCATCTTCACAAGGTCATTTGCTGTTGTTCTTGGATTGATTTGCACTTTTCGCACCAAACTACATTCATCTCTAGGAGACAGAATGTATCTTCTTCCTGAGCGGTATGATGGCTGCGTGGTCCCATGGTGTTTATACTTGCATACTATTGCTTGTACAAATGAATGTTGTACCTTCAGGCGTTTGGAAATTGCTCCCAAGGATGAACCAGACTTGTGGAGGTCCACAATATTTTTCTGAGGTCTTGGCTGATTTCTTTTGATTCTCCCATGATGTCAAGCAAAGAGGCACTGAGTTTGAAGGTAGGCCTTAAAATACATCCACAGGTACACCTCCAATTGACTCCAATTAGTCATATTATAATTTTCTGGAATTTTCCAAGCTGCTTAAAGGCACAGTTAACCTAGTGTATGTAAACTTCTGACCCACTAGAATTGTGATATAGTAAAAGTGAAACAATCTGTCTGTAAACAATTGTTGGAAAAATTACTTGTGTCATGCACAAAGTAGATGTCCTAAACAACTTGCCAAAACTATTGTAATGCTAATATGAAATCTGTGGAGTAGTTAAAAAATTTGTTTTATTGACTTCAACCTAAGTGTATGTAAACTTCTGACTTCAACTGTATTTAATGCAGCCGTTTTTCAGAGGTTTCTTGGGATGTGCATCATGATAAATGTTCTTTGCTCTTTCTATTTAGTGTAGTGTGATTCATAACATTGATATGTTGTAATGTTTTATTTGCTTGTTTCTGATTCATCTTCATGACTTGCACAACAGCTCCTGCCTTGTCATTAGTAAAGTCCGCGATGCGCTGTTTTTGTTTGTAACAGGGTCAGTTTGATCACTGTTCAGATCTCATGTCAGTGGAAAAGCAGCCGAACTAGGTTGAGATCACTCAGTTTCACTCTCTAACAGCAGCACGGTGGACAGAGGAATGTGTGTTTGTCTGTATGACTGTGCTTATTGGCTATTTTAAAAAATGGCTCGAGCCGTTCATGATTCAGTAGGAAATACGCCAACAGTGTAAAGTAAGCTGTGCTTTACAAGGCACTTCATGGGGACTTTAACACCCGGCCCCACTAAAATGTGGGTCCCAGCGGCAGGTGGCCTGTGCAACATCTCATATTGACTTGTTGCACAGACAGAAATGCTGTTGCTGAAAAGCAACGATGTACGCTTTAAAGGACACATTTCAAATACAGCATAAAAAGAATTGGGTTCTTTTTAGGCACATATAAAAAGGTCTTGGTGCATTATTAGTCAGTTTCATGTAGGTAGTTATTCCATATAAAGTGGCAAGAAAAAGTATGTGAACCCTTTGGAACCTGTATTGATGTATAAATTTGTCTTACAATCTGGTTTGATCTTCATCTAAGTTAGAGTAATGAACAAACACACTCTGTTTTAATAAAAACACACAAATTACTGTATTGTTCTTGTATATACTGACTATACCATTCAAACGTTCACAGTGTAGGAAGTATGTGAACCCCTAGGCTAATGACAAAAGCTAATTAGAGTCAGGGGTTGGCAAACCTGGCATCCAATTAATTAAATGAAATTGGAGATGTGGGTTTGAGTTACTTTGACTTACAAAAAGCACTCAGACATTTTAAGTTTGCCATTCACAAGAAGCATCTGCTGATGTGGATCATGCCTTATAAAAATAAAAAAAATATCTCAGAAGACCTATGATCAAGAATTGTTGCTTTGCATAAAGCTGGAAAGGGTTACAAGGTTATCTCGAAGAGCTCTGATATTCATATGTCCACAGTTAGACAAATTTTCTATAAATGGAGATAATTTTGTACTGTCGACAATTTAGAACTACCTAGAAGTGGCCATCCAGCCAAGATGACTCAAAGGGCACATCACAGAATGCTCAATGAGGCAAAAAAAGAACACTAGGATGACAGCTTAAGACTAGAAGGAATCATCTGAATTGGTTAATATCTCTGTTCATGAGTCTACAATATGGAAAACAGTAAACAGGCGTGGTGTCCATGGCAGGACACCACAAAGTAAGCCACTTCTTTCCAACAAAAACATTGCTGCATGCCTGAAATTTGCCAAAAAGACCACCTTGACACACCACAGTACTACTGGGAAAATGTTTTGTGGACTGATGAAACTAAGGTTGAACTGTTTGGGAAGAACACACTGCACTATGTATGGCATTAAAAAAGGCACTGCATACAACATGCAAACATAATCCATATGGTGATGTACAGTGGAGGGAGCATCAAGATTTGGGGCTGCTTTGCATACCCTGGCAGAAATTTTGGCATTGATTTTGAAAATATCAATGATCATGCAAAAAAAAAAATTATCTTTTATTTAAGGATAGTGATCATATGAAGCCATTTATCATCACATAGTAGTTTGGCTCCTTTTTAAATCATAATGGTAACAGAAATCACCCAAATGGCCCTGATCAAAAGTTGACATACCCTTGAATGTTTGGCCTTGTTACAGACACACAAGGTGACACACACAGGTTTAAATGGCAATTAAAGGTTAATTTCAATGTTTTAAATTGCAATTAGTGTCTGCATATAAATAGTCAATGAGATTGTTAGCTCTCACGTGGATGCACTGAGCAGGCTAGATACTGAGCCATGGGGAGCAGAAAAGAACTGTCAAAAGACCTGCATAACAAGGTAATGGAACTTTATAAAGATGGAAAAGGATATAAAAAGATATCCAAAGCCTTGAAAATGCCAGTCAGTACTGTTCAATCACTTATTAAGAAGTGGAAAATTTGGGGATCTCTTGATACCAAGCCAAGGTCAGGTAGACCAAGAAAGATTTCAGCCACAACTGCCAGAAGAATTGTTCGGGATACAAAGAAAAACCCACAGGTAACCTCAGGAGAAATACAGACTGCTCTGGAAAAAGACGGTGTGGTTGTTTCAAGGAGCACAATACGACGATACTTGAACAAAAATGAGCTGCATGGTCGAGTTGCCAGAAAGAAGCCTTTACTGCGCCAATGTCACAGAAAAAAGCCTGGTTACAATATGCCTAACGACACCTTGACACGCCTCACAGCTTCTGGCACACTGTCATTTGGAGTGACGAGACCAAAATAGAGCTTTATGGTCACATGTATGGAGAGGGGTCAACAAGTCCTATAGTGAAAAGAATACCATCCCCACTGTGAAGCATGGTGGTGGCTCACTGTTGTTTTGGGGGTGTGTGAGCTCTAAAGGCACGGGGAATCTTGTGAAAATTGATGGCAAGATGAATGCAGCATGTCATCAGAAAATACTGGCAGATAATTTGCATTCTTCTGCACGAAAGCTGCGCATGGGACGCTCTTGGACTTTCCAGCATGACAATGACCCTAAGCACAAGGCCAAGTTGACCCTCCAGTGGTTACAGCAGAAAAAGGTGAAGGTTCTGGAGTGGCCATCACAGTCTCCTGACCTTAAAATCATTGAGCCACTCTGGGGAGATCTCAAACGTGCAGTTCATGCAAGACGACCAAAGACTTTGCATGACCTGGAGGAATTTTGCCAAGACGAATAGGCAGCAATACCACCTGCAAGAATTTGGGGCCTCATAGACAACTATTACAAAAGACTGCACGCTGTCATTGATGCTAAAGGGGGCAATACACAGTATTAAGAACTAAGGGTGTGCAGACTTTTGAACAGGGGTAATTTCATTTTTTTCTTTGTTGCCATGTTTTGTTCTATGATTGTGCCATTCTCTGTTATAACCTACAGTTGAATATGAATCCCATAAGAAATAAAAGAAATGTGTTTTGCCTGCTCACTCATGTTTTCTTTAAAAATGGTACATATATTACCAATTCTCCAAGGGTATGCAAACTTTTGAGCACAACTGTAAATATTTTTTCAAACTCATTTTCTGGAGGATACACAGGCAGATTTCCATTTGTATCCGAGGTACAATCCTCGAATTTAATCGATTCAAACACTTTTTGGTGTACACATTTTCTTGTGTAAATGTCCTGAGTTTCGCATGCAGACCAATTAATGGAGGATTCTGCTTTTATGGCCTTTTGAGAAAGACAACTTTGAAAGACTGCCCGGTAAGAGTTGGATTAGAGGTGCAAGATGTTAAGATGCTTGTATAACTGTGCAGAGAACTGATTGCCATTCCAAATTAAGAATATTAGCGGTGGTCATTAGGGGTGTAGGATATATAAAAATTACAGTTTATAAAGATACAGAGAGCAGATAATACTGGGTACACTTCTGGTTTGTGTGTGCTCCTATTAGATCGCCCTCCAGCTTGTTAGCGATTTCTCATATTACCTGACCGTCAAATCTGTACTCCTGCAACAGTTTTTCATCGCTTAAATGGTCTAGACTGGGTTCTCTCTATTGTGAAAAATTTGCCTTGGCACACTATAATCTTCAATTGGTTGTATAAACGTAGCTATTTATTCATTTTTATGAACCTTGAAACTCTTAACCTTTACTTAAGGTGAAGTTTTCCTAACCTTAGGAAATCTTTAGGAAAATGGCAGTTAAGGTACTTTATGCAGCACTTAATGGTTTCTAAGGGCACACTTAAGTAAAAAATAAATACTTAAGGGAAATCTTAAGGGAATGTGACGTTTTACCCATAAAAACCCTTAAGTAACCTTTAAGGGTTATTTCCTGTAACACCCTTAAGCTTAAGGGAAACATAGTGATCTTAAGGGAAAATTAAACTTAAGGTGCTTTATGCAAACGGGCACTTGCCATCATCGAGGGAAAAATGAATTCCCAAGTTTATCAAGATCAGGATAATGTCAGGGTGGCTGCGCACCAGCTGAAGCTCAGTAGAAGTTGGGTGATGCAGCAGAACTATGACCCTAAACACTGTACATCCACTACAGAATGGCTTCAAAAAAGGAAAATCCACCTTTTGGAGTGGCCCAGTCAGAGCCTAGAACTTAACCTAATAGAGATGCTGTGGAATGACCTCAAGAGAGCCGTTCACACCAGACTATGGCTGAGCTGAAGCAGTTCTGTAAGCAAGAATGGTTCAAAATTCGCAGCTACCGGAAACATTTGGTTGAGGTTATTGCTACCAAAGGAGGATCAACCAGTTATTAAATCCAATGGTTCACTTACTTTTTCCACAGCACAACAAATGTTTAATGGGATGTGTTCAATAAAGACATAAAAGATAATTGTTTTTGTGTTGTTAGCTTAAGCACATTGTGTTTGTCTATACGTGTATGTGTTTTTTTTTTTAAGATGAGAACACATTTTAGTAATGCAGAAAACCAGCTAATTCCAAAGGTAGGGCTGCATACGTAATCGTATTTTAATTATGATCACGATTTCTGCCTCACAGTTAATTAAGCATAGTCGTCTGCGATATTAGTGAGCTAGCAAACAGAAATTATCAGCCAGGTAAAGTTGCAAACTGTTGCTCATTTTTATGATAGGCTGTGTCTACAGATGATAGGTCAAATCACAAGTGATTTTGAAGTCTACTTTTACCGAACCTGACCAATCGAGCTCTCTTCAGAAGTTCGCCACTGACCAATCACTTTTTCACGCAGTGTCATACGGAGCCGCAGATGTTTACGAGTATGTTTCGCATGTGTGTCGCTTTGATATGAGGTTTGCATCAGAACTGGAACGTGCTGCCTTCAGAGAGTGTATATGGAGGTAGGATGAAAATCTGGTGCCTTTCAAACTGTTCTGAGACGAGTCATTCAACAACGCTGTCTGTTCAGCCAATAACTGATTACACCGCAAGTTCTGTGCTCAATAGCCATGAATTCCACCTCGTGCTCTCATTATATATTATATATAGAACAGCAGTGCTCCGAGTTCAGTCTGGTTTGTGCGTGTCTCTAATGTGTGTTGAACGCGCAAAAAGCGCTCGAGATTTACCTCATTGCACATTTGCGTAATTTCAGTTATGTTTGGCCATTACAAGTGTCTAAGGGTGTTCACACTTGTAGTTCAGTTCTCTTGGTCCTCTTGGTCCAGACCAAAAAAGAAAATGATAAATTTAGTCCTGGTTCGCTTAGCGTTCACACTGGCATTCTTAACACCAAACCTAAAGATACAAAACAAAAGGCATCAGGAAAAAGTAACAACCTGATTGGACAGCTTTTATGACGTATATTTTACAACGGAACTTGCCGAACATCCAAAACAATGCTGGCTACTGGGCGAAATGCACTCATTATATATATATATAGGTATATATGGTGGTATTTTTACCAGCTGAGAACAAACGAAGAGCTAATAAAATGTGAAAGGAGTCAAAACAGCAGCAGAAATTCCTCCGTTGCACATACAAACGAAGATATGTTGCAAGGACGGCTGACGGCAATTCCGACACCTGTACCGAACTGTAATGGTCAACATAGCCCCTATGATGAGAAGAACCAGGTATGCTTGAGGTCAGTATTAGGCAAATTACTTCCTGTTTTTGGTCTGTTTAGACGTCTTTGGTCCATGTTGCATTCATATATCAATCGAACTGCACCAGAGTTCGTTTTGAAGCGGACCAAAACCCACTATTCAGGCGGTCTCGGTCCACTTGTTTGGTGCGCACCAAGGTTCGGATGGCAGCGTTCACACCTGTTCAAATGAACCGCACTAACAGAGCAATCGCACCAGAGTTCGTTTTAATCTAACCAAACCTGCCAAGTGTGAACACACCCTAAAAAATGTGAAGTAAACCCATGGCACCAGGGTTTTGTTGGTCAAGGAGGAGATAAGAGCATTTCACCATGTTTGGATGGAGCACCAGAGCCTGCCAAAACTGTTGTCAACAGAAACAACACACATACACTTCCTTCAGTTTTTTTACATCAAAGTAAAGGCCCTGGGTAGCTCAAGTGGTAAAAGATGCTGGCTACCACCCCTGAAGCTTGCTAGTTCGCTAGTTCGAATCCCAGGGCGTGCTGAGTGACTCCAGCCAGGTCTCCTAAGCAACCAAACTGGCCCGGTTGCTAGGGAGGGTAGAGTCACATGGGGTAACCTCCTCGTGATCGCTATAATGTGGTTCGTTCTCGGTGGGGCACGTGGTGAGTTGAATGTGGTTGCTGCGGTGGATGGCGTGAAGCTTCTCCGTGGCAACACGCTCAACAAGCCACGTGATAAGATGTGCGGGTTGATGGTCTCAGACACAGAGGCAACTGGGATTCGTCCTCTGCCACCCGGATTGAGGCGAATCACTACGCGACCACGAGGACTTAAAAAAAAAAAAGCGCACTAGTATTTTTTTTTTTTGACCAAATCGTGCAGCCCTGAAATAAAAAAATGTAATAAATAAAACTTCAAAGGGCAGCATAATCATGATAAACATTTTAAGCAAAATAATCATGATTATCATTTTAACCATTATCGTGCTATTCAAAGGGTTTACATACTTTTTTGCCACTGTATGTGAATTCAGGGGAAAACTTGTGTGGCTGGTGGGCAAACATTAATTTCCCACCCTGCTATGGTGACTTCAGAGACTTTGAAACAGAGAGACGAGGACATTTCACTCACCTTAAAGTTGATCACTTGCTCTTTGCAGCAGGACGCACAGTTAAGCAGCAACACAGCAAGAGCCACTAACACCGCCAGAGACAAAAGCAGCGAGATGGTCAGAGAGACATCCACGTCTCCAGCAGACTCTCCTGAACAAACACAAACACCTGATTATAGCTCAATGTGTTACGGACTGCATGAATGTTAAGAGTAATAAAATTCGATGGATCGCTTGTGTAGTATGCAGCATTATTTTTAATTAGATGGGCCACACTGATCTGCTTATATATACACAGCACGTCACCATCAAGAGAATGACAAGTGCCTAAAGGCCTATTCATACCAAGACCATTGCAATAAAGCAATGCAAATTCACCCCAAACTATTCACACGTAGGCTCTTAAAACAGTTTGCATACCAGATCAAAAGCAAATTGTGCATCAATCAACAACTGACCCAAAAGCTTATTTCGCAGCCGTAGGGTGAATTTTTGCACTCTGTGCCCAAACTAAGTGATGCTTTGTTTCAACTTAATCATGTTGCAACGAGCATTCACGCTCAGTGTGAAAAGGCCTTAACAAGATAACCAAGACAATTTGTTCTCAATTAATCTATCTCACTCTCTCTCTCTCTCTCTCTCTGAGGGATTATAGGATGAGACTATTCTCTCAGCAGTCCACAGCTAAACCATTTGTTGAACATTCTGCTATAGATGGGTCTGACAGCAGTTCAGATATCAGTGTTGAAAGGCTGGATCAGCATCGGCACCTGTTCTGTCACCACAATGCCATTAACACTGCTCTCCATTCCACTCATCAAAACAAAAAACCTCTCCAGGGGTCACAACAGCAGGCAGTATAATTGGTTGCAAAAGACCCTCAAGGCAGGAGAGTCAGTAACACTGATCTGAGGTCAGGTGAGCTGGACCAGCAGTGTCAGGTGTGTCAAGTCATTTTTATTTGTATAGCGCTTTTCACAACACACACCTGTTCAAAGCAGCTTTACAGAAAATCATGCTTTAACAGAAAATGAAACTGTAATATCTATAAAGTCTTACAGTCATCATTGTGTAGTTTGATTAAATATGATAAAATGTGTATAAAAATAAATAGTTAAATAATAATTGTATTCAGAACCCCAGTGAGCAAGCCGAAGGCGACTATGGCAAGGAACAAAAAACTCCATAAGATGTTGTGTAAAAAAGAAAAATAACCTTGGGAGAAACCAGGCTCACTGTGGGGGCCAGTTCCCCTCTGGCTAAAAAGCACGAATATAATGCCAATATTAGTTATTTGTGTACAGTGCTAGTCATGGCTTAAAAATAATAAACTTCATAAGTGTTAAGGGCCGGTGTTTAAAAGATTTTGTAAGAACTGTAATATGAATGACTTAATATCTTTGAAGTTCATCCTGGATTAACTGCAGAAGTTCACATAGATGCATTGTCCTTTGTTAGTTGGCTGATGAAAGCTTTTGTTGGCAATTAAATGATAGTCTATGTATTCCATTTCAAGAGTGTAGTCCATCAATAAACAAAGGTGATGCAGGCAGGGATCAGTGAGGTGCATCGCAGTTCAACCGGTAGATCATTTCTCTGAGGTTCGGTGGGGTCCATCCTAAATCCAAGGTTCAGGCAGTGGCATGTGAAGTATCTGATGTCTTACAGTTGGAGTTGGGATCAGTTCATCCTCTGAAGTCCATCGTAAAAGTCTGAAATGATGTCTGGCTAGCACCGGCTGTAGTTTGTCGTCATCACTCAGCGACTCGTAGCAGTGGAGTCTGACACCAAGCAGGAACGTAACTGGATCTGGCTGGCTCTGGTAACCTCAGGATATGATTCCCGAGGTTGAGAAAGGGAAACAAATAGAATAATATTAGTGTAGATGCCATTCAATTTATTGCAGAGTTATAGATTATGAGAAATGTTTCTGAGAAATGTTTTTGGTTCCGGCAGACCTCACTAAAGCAGCCTAATTGTGAGTTGATGGATAAATTAGGTGTATGCCTGGCTAATTAGATGAGTCTTTAGTCTAGACTTAAACTGAGTGTGTGTCTGCATCTCAAACAGTGTTAGGGAGACTATTCCATAGTTTAGGAGCCAAATATGAAACAGATCTACCTCCTTTTGTGGATTTTGATATTCTAGGAACTATTAACAGGCCAGAATTTTGTGATCGTAATTCTGCAGTTAACAGAATTTTAAAATAGGAAATTTAACAGTTAGCCAATGTAACGACGATAAAATTGGGTTAATATGATCATATTTCATATAGTCAGCACTCTGGCAGCTGCATTTTGAACCAATTGAAGTTTATTTATTGAACTTGCAGTACATTGCAACAGAGAGCAAGTGTCTTAACTTAGCAATATTTCTGAGGTGGAAGAATGCTGTTCTACAAATATTGGAAATTTGATTTGCAAAGGACAGATTGGTATCAAATATAACATATAAGTTCTTCGCCGTAGAAGACGACGTAAGAGTACATCCATCAAGAGTCAAATTATATTTTAGCAGCTTATTTTTAGAGGTTTTTGGTCCAATAATTAGTACCTCTGTTTTGTCAGAATTGAGTAGAAGGAAATTTATGGCCATCCAATCATTGATTTCATTGATACACTCAGCTAATTTCTATAATTGTGAAATTTCGTCGGGTTTAGAAGAAATATAAATTTGGGTATCGTCGGCCTAACAGTGGAAAGTTATTCCACGATTCCTGATAATATCTCCTAGGGGAAGCATATATAAGAAGAAAAGCAGAAGCCCTAAAACTGATCCCTGTGGCACTCCATACTTTTGTTTGGTTTGACAATTCCTCATTTACATAGACAAAGTGGTGGCGGTCTGCTAAATAGGACCTAAACCATGCTAATGCAAGTCCACAAATGGCAACATAATTCTCTAGCCTATTCAAGAGAATGTCGTGATCTATCATGTTGAAGGCAGCACTAAGATCTAAAAGCACTAGAAGAGAAATGCAGCCGCAATTAGATGATAAGAGCAAGTAATTTGTAACTCTAAGTGCAGTCTCTGTACTGTGATGGGGCCTAAATCCTGACTGAAATTGTTCATGTATACCATTTCTCTGTAGAAATTAACATAGTTGGGAGGACACTAGGGCTGGGTGATACATCGAATACCCATGATATAATCTCGATGATCTTGCTGACGATGTAAAATTTCACAATATTGTTAATATCTCGATGATTTTAATGAGCCTTTTATTTGGCCATTAAGTTTCATAAAGTGCATCAGCAGACTAATTTCACAATCCTTCAGGGCTGTATAATTAATCAAAATAATTTCAAAATGGAGATTTGATCATGTGATTATTTAACTGCCAAAGGCTGCAATTAAAGACAGATAAAAAAGGTCTGTGTGTGCTTCAGAATGAACCAGCAATGCGCTGATCTGTGTGCACGCGCAGGTGAAGCGGGGCTCATGGGCTCGTGTTTTTAGCGCAGTTCACATGCATTATGAAGTACTGCAGGTTCAAGCATTCGCAGATTTCCTAACATTAGTAACCGCTATTAAGCTTTTATACAAATCTACAAACGTGGAACAGTAGAGTTTGACAGTGGTTCACAAGATGCAAAACTCATAACTGCCAATCAAACATTGCACTTTCCATTTCATAAAAAAGTTCTATCAGGAAGACTTGCAGACTTGAGTGAAATTTAAGATGACATTTATTTGATGAATATAAAAAAGAAATGTAATGTCTCTCTTTGGCGTAAACCCCGTCTGGCGGTCCAAAGAAGTTGTACTCGGAACCGTCATATCCTGCCGGAGATAGGAGGCAAGGGCGAGGAGCCTACCCCCGGTCAGGACGGGACTCAACTGGTGCTGGTGGGGTGGTGGAGGTTGCCGTGTTAGCACATTGAAACAGCAATGTGATAGATTATGAGCAGACTTATAAAGCAATGGCTTACATGTGATTGGCTAGGAGTTACCTAGCTAATGGTGCGATGATGTACAGCTGCTAGTCTTCCCGCTAGAACTACGCTGCGCTTACATCTCCTGGTGAAGGTGAAATAAACATAACTGCATACAGTGTCAAAATAAAAACCCCAGTTTAGGGTGAAGTAAATAAAACAAATATATTAATTTATCTTAAAAAAATTTATCCTGAAAATAATAATAATTCCATATTATAATAATAAACTTGACTGGGTTCCACAGTAATAATTTAGTGCTATGCGTTATTCATCTGGTTTCCAAAAAATAAGTGAAGTATTTTTTGCACAATTTGTTCATTCACACAGCAAAAAAAAAAACAACATTTTAGTAAAAATATATGAAGGTAATTAAGATTTTTATTAAGCTTCCATATATGATTGTATGTTATGTTAGTATAAACGTGCAAATCAATAAAAATTATTACATGTTACTCTCACTTTTGTTAATTTATTGAAAACATGGGAAACATGCCTTCATTATTTTAAAAAGATTTTTATTTAATGCCTTTAAAATATTAATTCTACATGGCTACAATGGCTGTTTAGATGAAATGACGGTTCCTCTGATTAAAAGAACACGTTATTTCAGAGCAAAAACATAATTATCAAGATATATATCAAATATCGTCAATTTGCTGAAAAATATCGAGATATAAATTCTGAAGCCATAACGACCAGCCCTAAAGAACACTACCTTTTCTAGTATTTTCGACATAAAAGGGAGATTTGAAATCAGTCTATAATTAGCCAATTCGCCAGGATCAAGCTGTGGCTTCTTAATAAGCGGTTTGATAACTGCCATTTTAAAGTTTCTTGGGACATATCCTAAGGATAGCGAGGAGTTAATAATATTAAGAAGAGGTTCTGAGATTACAGAGAATATCTCTTTTAAGAGCTTGTTAGTTCTTCATGACCTATGACAGTGAAGGACTGAAGTTTCTCATGAGGAAAATTATGAGACACTGTTTTCTGAGGTGCTGTGACAGTTGATTGCCTAATTCCAATTTTATTTCTGATGATTTCTATTTTATCAATAAAGTAATTCATTAAGTCATTACTATTGTGCTGCGATGGAATATCTAGTTCAGTCGAGGCTTCATTCCTTCTTTATAACCAATGTAGCCACAGTACTGAATAAACACCTAGGACTGTTGTGGTTATTTCCTATGAGTTTGCTAAAATATGCTGAACTGTAGCTACAGACACTGTCCTTCTATGCACCGCGAAATACCTCTAATTTTGTATTCTTCCACTTGCGTTCCATTTTCCGAGCTGCTCTCTTGAGAGCATGAGTGTGATCATTGTACCATGATGCAAGGCTTTTTTCTTTAATTTTCTTTCATTAAAGGGGGGCGACATAATCAAGAGTGCTAGAGAACACTGTATTTATATTTTCTGTTATTTCATCAAGTTCTTCTAGACTTTTTGGCTTACTGAGTATGAGGCAATTCTGGAAGATTAATAGTGAAGCTATCTTTAGTGGTTGAAAGAATAGTTCTACCTGAATGATGAGCAGGGAGGTGGCCAGAGCATATTACAGTGTCTAACATCATTGCTGCAAGTTCACACACCTCTTTAACATTATCTTTAGTGATCTCTGACCGGCGAAGCCGGACATCAATAGTGTTGACATGAATAACAACTTTAGAAAATCTACATTTAGTATTAGCCAGCACTTGTAAATTTGATCTGACGTCAGATGCCTAAGCCCGCGAAATGCATTATATGCAATAGTGGCTGGAGTCTCTATTTCCACGTTCCTTACAATAGAATCACCTATTACTAAGGCTTTTTCAACATGGTTCTCAATGGGTGCATCACTGAGTGGGGAGAATCAATTGGAAACCCTAACAGGAACAAGAGAGTGGTGTCGCTTTGCTGAGCGAGTGTGCTGCAGAGATGTCACACAAATGCCCTGTTGCAGGGGCTCTACAGCAGGAACAAAGTGTGTGTGTCTTTCACTGTACTACCCGCATCTGAAACAGTATCTACAGGCTTCTCTTTCTCACTGACCTCCACTAGCGTTTTTATGCATGCCTCCCAATTAATCTTCTCCGTCAGCCTGACTCATTCCTAACATTTATCACATGTAAATCCCTCACTGCTGATGGAAGAAGCTATAGTAAACATGTGGAATAATGTTTATCAGAAATAACATGTGCGGATGCCATGACTTACCGCAATTGTTTGTTGTTGTTTTTATGGTTGTTCTTGAGCGGCGAGGGTTTGAGATCGATGTGGTTCCTGATCAGCAGATGTTTGAGACTGATGCAATAATCCGTGTAAAACACAGAGGAAAAGATGAATGCACGCAGTAGAGACGTGAGACGTAGACAAGCAGGGAAAAAAGAAAATAAAGAGAGAAACATGTTTGTGTGTATGTGTTGCTAACACAGTAGTTTGACTTGTGCGATTAGCTGACAAGGATCCATATCAATGGCTTAACCTATAAATTAATGTAGATCTTTCAGCAGTGGTTGGCATGATCTCCAATAATAGAAATAATTATTGCACCAGTTACCCTATAGCCAGCATTCAGCACTGTATAAAATGCCATTTTTAACATATAGGTTATTCCATCTGAGGTGGTTTGCTGTGTTTTAACCCTTAAAGTTCAGCAAAACTCTCATCAGATTCACATTTGAAATTCATATTCGAAATCCCGCAGCATCAAGAAGAAGCTTTTGCTGCTTATTGCCTAACCCAAAATAGGGCTGGCTGGGCGATGTATCAAATATTGACCATATATTCATGATGATTTTGCTGGCAGCATTATGAATATCGCAATTGAATTATTTTTTTTAGTGGTGCACAATAATATCATCGCCTCACTAATAGAATTATTGCCGATATTTAGAACAATAATTTATTATAGTCAGATGCAGTCAGATGGTGAATTAGGGCTGAACGATTTGGATGAAATATTTTATTGCAATTATTTAAAGAAATATTGTGATTGCGATTTGACCTGCGATATGATTATTAACGGTTCTTAAAAAACCTAGTTATGTTTTCCTCTTGACCAAAAGTCATGGGTAAACTTCCAATGCTCTACTGCCAATACCATTTCTGTTACAGTAAGGTTATTATTTATGTATTTTTTTCACACTTGAGTCCTCATAAAAAGAACCAGACTAACTAAATAAAAAATACAGTAAAATATAGGGGGGAAAATGGATTAACATCATCTTCACATTGTATCACTTCACGGTGTACCTGTTTTTGTCCACTTTGTGATGGAGTCTCAGCCCACATTTCATTATTTTTTGAAAATAATAAGTGATTAGTAAGTTAAGAAATCATTATGGAGATATATTTTTCGAAATATTAATATTATTATTATGCATGTGGCTTAGCTATGCTTACCTTTAGTTGCCGGAAGCTTTTGTTTTGGCTGTACACTAAAGGAAGACATGAAGGAAGAGAAATGCTCTCATCCATTTCAAAATTGACATTAGAGTTGGTCATTTTCATGTAAATCAGTTCAAACTGTTCATTTAAATAAATGTATTAAAAACTCTGATTTAAGGAGCCTGGGTAGCTTAGCGAGTATTGACGCTGACTACCACCCCTGGAGTCGCGAGTTTGAATACAGGGCATGCTGAGTGACTTCAGCCAGGTCTCCTAAGCAACCAAATTAGCCCGGTTGCTAGGGTGGGTAGAGTCACTTTGGGTTATCCTCCTCGTGGTCGCTATAATGTGGGTCTCGCTCTCAGTGGGGCGCTTGGTGAGTTGTGCGTGGATGCGCGTGTGGAGGCTTCACGCTATTCTCCGCGGTAACGTGCTCAACAAGCCATGTGATAAGATGCGTGGATTTATGGTCTCAGATGCGGAGGCAACTGAGATTCGTCCTCGCCACCCAGATTGAGGCAAATCACTACGCCACCATGAGGACTTAGAACGCATTGGGAATGGGGCATTCCAAATTGGGGAGAAAAGGAGAGAAAATCCAAAAAAAAAACAAAAAACAAACTCTGATTCAACTATTTATTTGCAACATACTAAATGTTCAAAAAAGTCTCTGTGTGGCATTTTTTCATGTATTAAAATATATATTTTTTAAAAAGTTCAAGCGGGTAAACATTTCAGTTTATTAATATGTATTGATAGGCATACATACAATAAATTATTATATATCATTCTTCCTTGAGTTCATTTAGTGAAAATCAGTTTGGACAGCATACCTGGATTATTTCTAAACTTGAATTACATTACATTAACTATTCTTCTTATAGATTCTTACATACACTAGTGAAATTATAATAATGATTTAAACATTAGTGAAATTCATTCATATGCATTATTGGAAAGATTCTTATAAACACTAGTGAAATATTTATAAAACTGATTATGTTGACTTGCATTACCTAAACTAAATTGACACATTTGTAGCTGAAAGTGTCTTTCAATCATTAATTCAAGTCTTCTCATATGCACTTATGAAATTGTCTCTCAATAACTTCTGAAATCTCTTTCAAACAGACAGATGAAAATGTCTTACATTAACTACTATAGTACTCATACTGATCTAACAAGATGTTGAGATGATACTGTCACATTGTCTAACATCCTCTCAATAAGTTCAGTAAGAGCCAGTTTCACAGGTTGATGAGAGACAATTTCAATAGTTGATGAGTGTAGGGCTGTCACGATTATAAAATTTGGCTGACGATTAATTGTAAAACAAATACAGTTGTGCTCAAAAGCTTGCATACCCTGACAGAAATTGTGAAATTTTGGCATTGATTATGAAAATATGACTGATCATGCAAAGAAACTGTCTTTTATTTAAGGATAGTGATCATATGAAGCTATTTATCATCACATAGTTGTTTGGCTCCTTTTTAAATCATAATGATAACAGAAATCACCCAAATTGCCCTGATCAAAAGTTTACAGGCTAGATACTGAGCCATGGGGAGCAGAAAAGAACTGTCAAAAGACCTGCATAACAAGGTAATGGAACTTTATAAAGATGGAAAAGGATATAAAAAGATATCCAAAGCCTTGAAAATGCCAGTCAGTACTGTTCAATCACTTATTAAGAAGTGGAAAATTCAGGGATCTCTTGATACCAAGCCAAGGTCAGGTAGACCAAGAAAGATTTCAGCCACAACTGCCAGAAGAATTGTGGCCCACAGGTAACCTCAGGAGAAATACAGGCTGCTCTGGAAAAAGATGGTGTGGTTGTTTCAAGGAGCACAATATGACGATACTTGAACAAAAATGAGCCGCATGGTCAAGTTGCCAGAGAGAAGCCTTTACTGCGCCAATGCCACAAAAAAGCCCGGTCACAATATGCCTGACAACACCTTGACACGCCTCACAGCTTCTGGCACACTGTAATTTGGAGTGACGAGACCAAAATAGAGCTTTATGGTCACAACCATAAGTGCTATGTTTGGAGAGGGGTCAACAAGGCCTATAGAAGAGAATACCATCCCTGTGAAGCATGGTGGTGGCTCACTGATGTTTTGGGGGTGTGTGAGCTCTAAAGGCAAGGGGAATCTTGTGAAAATTGATGGCAAGATGAATGCAGCATGTTATCAGAAAATACTGGCAGACAATTTGCATTCTTCTGCACGAAAGCTGCGCATGGGACGCTCTTGGACTTTCCAGCATGACAATGACCCTAAGCACAAGGCCAAGTTGACCCTCCAGTGGTTACAGCAGAAAAAGGTGAAGGTTCTGGAGTGACCATCACAGTCTCCTGACCTTAAAATCATTGAGCCACTCTGGGGAGATCTCAAACGTGCGGTTCATGCAAGACGACCAAAGACTTTGCATGACCTGGAGGAATTTTGCCAAGACGAATAGGCAGCAATACCACCTGCAAGAATTTGGGGTCTCATAGACAACTATTACAAAAGACTGCACGCTGTCATTGATGCTAAAGGGGGCAATACACAGTATTAAGAACTAAGGGTGTGCAGACTTTTGAACAGGGGTCATTTCATTTTTTTCTTTGTTGCCATGTTTTGTTTTATGATTGTGCCATTCTGTTATAACACAAGAAATAAAAGAAAAGTGTTTTGCCTGCTCACTCATGTTTTCTTTAAAAATGCTACATATATTACCAATTCTCCAAGGGTATGCAAGTTTTTGAGCACAACTGTAAATGCGATTATGACAATAAATTGTTTCTTTAAGGGCTTTCATGATTAATTGTCATGTTTCTTAAAGTGTGCTTTATACACCTTAAGAAGTCATTTTTACACATTTAACTTGAAATATATAAATCAATTAATAGAATAGGGACATATGATTTCCTTTTTAGGCTTTAAAAACTAATGAATGACTTGAAAAATTATGTTTTAAATATATTCTAATAAATACTTCTAAATACTTAAAATATGTCTTTCTTTTTGGTCAACTTTAGTTTTGGTCAGTTTTACATTTACACTTGTTTTTTGAACTCATACATTTTACATTATATATGTTTATAAAAAATAAAGATATATATATATATATATATATATATATATATATATATATATTATATATATAATATTTTATCATATTATGCAATAATAAAATATTTCTTCACTTTCACACATTATTTTAAATCTCTGATTAAACCCACAAGCCCTTTTTTGTCATGAAGCAAAATCTTCGAGATTTCGTTTCATCATTTTATCACTCCACAGAAATAAAAAGTGCATCTCCTCTGTCACTGTGTGTATGAACCAGGAACATTTGCCATTACACGATTGTTTAAAGTGAAACCGGAGTGCTTTGCGTTCACTATCACAGTTTATACTTGTTTATATTTTCGCTGAAGTTTGGCTTGAGCCTCTGCTGACACACATCAGAGCACTTGAGAAGTGCTCACTGATTTAAATAAATATACATGAGAATCAGTGGAAGCGCTTCATGCACTCTTCGGGACAGGAGCTGGTTGACCTCTGAGGTGCGGCTCAGTGATGTTCAGACTCAGAGTTTAACTGAATGAAACAAACATACATATTTTTTATATTTATAAAATGTATGTATTTTGGAAGATAAACGTTCATGGTATTTATACAGTATATTTGCTTAAACTTCCCTTATTTGGGCATTAAAATGTCATTGGGATTTTAATGACCAATAATCATGGTTGTCTCAAATAACCACGGTTAGATCAAATAACCGCGATCAGACGGTTATTTAATAATCGCGACAGGCCTAGATGAGAGCTTATTTCACTGGAAAAGGAAGCTGTGTTCCCACTTCCTGTTGAAATCGGTGCTTGTGATCTGAGACATGTATGGGAGCAGTCGCATCGTTTTCAGTGACAGAAAAGTAATACCAGGGTAATACCATGGTACTGAACGATCATAGTGTACTCCAAGTTACTTAAAAAAATACCATGGTTTTACTATGACATGTCAAAAACATGGGATTATCACAGACCATGTCTGAAAAAATGTGTAGAATATGGTGCTTATTGTTAGAAATATAACAGAATATGCTATTATTTGTCAAAAAGGAAGTAAATGTTTATAATACAAGAAAAAGCATAAATACTCAAAAAGCAAAGAATAAGTATATATAAGTGCTACTTTTAATAAATAAAATAAATAAATAATAATAATAAATAAAAATATCAGTGCCCTTTTTTTAATCCTTTCACCCCTGTCCCTGGTGAGGTCTGTGCACACCACTGTTTGTGGTGCAGGGATTCAGAAATTCGCTGATCAGCAGGTCCCTGTTAGCCCCAGCTGGGCAACCCTAACACTCTAGCAGCCACCCAGAAAACCCTAGCAACCGCATAGCAACCTCCTAGCATCACCTGAATGACCACCAAGGACCCTAGTAACCAACTAGCAATGCCCTATCACCAAGAACACATAGAAGCTGCCTAGCAACCACTTAACATTGCCCTAGCAACCACCCAGAACACCCTAGCAACTGCCTAGCAATCACCTAGCAACCAGCTAAAAATAAATAAAATAGAAAAATCATGTGACTGGTCATTCGTCAATGGCAACAGACATAGTAGCCCTTCAAAAACAATCTGTCACTGAAAAAAGACATACTATAATGTAAAGAAATAATTGTGATTATTATTTTTCTTGGAACAAAAAAAATAAAAAATAGTTAGTTATAAAACACAGCTACTTTTGAATAGCTGTCAATGGAGAAACATACAGTTTTCTTTCTCGGGTTGCAGTTCCAGCATCAACAAGCATGGGCTAACAGGAACATGCTAACGATCTAATCCCTGACCCGCTGCACCACACACACTGAATTCAACAGGAAGTCAGGTCACAGCTTCTTCTTCTTTTTTGAGCTAACAAACTCATTGACTATTTATACAAAGACACATATGATCACTATCCTTAAATAAAAGACAGTTTTTTTGCATGATAAGTCATATTTTCAAAATCAATGCCAAAATTTCACAATTTCTGCCAGGGTATGCAAACTTTTGAGCACAACTGTATGTGTATATATGTAAAATAATCATACACATCTAAAACTATGCCTCTCTCTCCACAATCCCTCCCCGAGAGTCCCCCAAAATGACTGCCCCATTTCCCATCAGATGAATCCCAGATCCCCAGCCTTCTACACGACACCTCCTCGAAAGCTGGCTCTCTCTCCATCTCCTCACACCACTCCCAAATTGAGGGCGCTCCAGCCGACTTCCATCCCTTTAAAACAATCTGCCTGTCTGTCATAACACTGGTCAGGACCCAATTTTTTATGTATTTATCTCCTATTTCGATGACCTGGGGCAAAACGAAACCCGAGTACCCAACACATCACACACAAAACTCTGAACCTTTAACCAAAATTCCTGGATCTCAGCACACCACCAAAAAACATGGGCCGTGTCGCCATCCTCCGATTGGCATCGCCAGCAGGTGGGTGTGTCTTTAAGACCAAGCCTATACAATCTAGAGGGGGGTCCAATAGAATCAATGTAAAATCTTGAATTGCATAAGGCGCACCCTTGCATCTCTAGATACAGACTTGACGTTGTTTAGAATCCTAGCCCACACTCCCTCCTCCAATACAAAATTAAAATCTTTCTCCCTTAATCTCTTGATAGAAGTTAAAGCTCCATCCCCCAGACTCTGAATTAACAGAGAGTAATACACTGATGCCTCATGACCTTTTCCAAAAGCAGTAATCACCACTCCCAGAGTATCTGCTGCTTTAGGGGGGTGTATGCTACTCACAAAAACAATACAGAGCAGGTGACGCAGCTGTAAATACCTAAAGAATTGAGATCTGGGAATCCTAAAATGTTGAACCAGATTTTCAAAAGATCTCAACACTCCACTCTCATATAGGTCACTGAGCGTATTAACCTCCCTCACAATCCACTCTGACCAACAGAAAGGGGACTTATTAATACATAATTTTGGGTTCAGCCATATGCTTGAGGCAACATTCATATAAATGTCCACATTAAACACTTTGGACACTTTTGTCCATACCGAGTGCAAATGCGAGATAACGGGGTGTAACTTAACATCTACGGTTAGTTTGATCGAAAGGCTTTGCAGTGGTGAAATAGGGGCAAGGACCTCCTGTTCAATAAGAATCCAGGGAGGGGCTCTCTCAGGTGGAAGCGTCCAATGAGCCAAATGTCTGAGACTGAACGCATAATAATAAAACAAAATCTTGGTTAGGCCTAGCCCACCTTTGTCAATCGAACTATGTACGTAACTTATTGAAATGTAATCTGGGATGTTTACCATTCCAAATGAAGGACTTCGCTGTGTTATCAAATTGCTTGAAATAAGAGAGGGGGACATCTACAGGAAGAAATTGTAGCACGTAGCTGTATTTTGGAATACAATTAATTTTAATAACATTGACCTTCCCAATCATAGATAAATGTAATGAAGCCCACCTGCCCACATCGCTCGAAAACCTTTTTATTAAGGGGTCAAAATTAACTAACTAAATCAGACAAATTTGCTGGGAATAAAATTCCCAAATACTTAATTCCCTGTTTGGGCCACTGAAAGACGCCCAGCTGAAAAGCCGTCGCTGGGCAGTACGCTGTCGGAGCCAAAGCTTCGGATTTAGACCAATTGACTCTGTTTCCTGAGAAGTTAGAAGAGGAATGAATAATTCTGTGGAGGCAAGGCATAGATCTAGTGGGGTCAGAGACGAATAATAAAATATTATCTGCGTAGGGCAAAAGCTTATGCGGCACACCTCCTGCCACCACCCCTGGAAAATCATCCTCCTTTCTTATCGCAGCTGCTAATGGTTCCAGGGCAAGACAGAACAATAATGGGGAAAGAGGCCCCTACCCAGAGTAAAATAATGTGAAATTAATCCATTTGTTTGTACCGCCACTACCGGGTGTATATAAAGTAACTTAATCCATCCAATAAAAGTATTCCCGAAATCTTAAAAACCATTCTACCATATCAAAGGCTTGGCGTCAAGTGAGATGGCAGCGACCGGAGTCTGATCATTCGCCACTGACCACATAATATTGATGAAATATATTCTGAACGTTATCAGAAGAGCAGCGGCCCCGAATAAACCCCACCCTGTCTATATGAATAAGAGATGTCATAACTTAATCGGTTAGCCAAAATTTTTTTTTTGTTTTTTTTTTTTTGAGTGGATTACATTTATGCTGCCAAAATATGCCTTTTGGATCATCAAATAGCCAGCAGCCTGATGGCACCCGTTCACTTACATTATGAGGACCTGCAGAGCTTCAGAATTTTTGTTCTGCTGAATAAAGACAGTCATACACATCTGGGATGGCATCAGAGTAAGTGAATAATGAGATAATTTTAATTTCTGGGTGAACTATTCCTTTAAAGAGCATAAACAAAACTCACCGCCTCTGACAACAATGAAATTGCAAGACATTAATTCATCACTGGTCACTAGGGATGTACACGAATAGTCGGCATTCGTTTAACCGTTTGATGCGCCACTTTTCGAATATAAAAATCACTATTCGGTTCGTCTACCAGGTCTCAAACCTGATCCAAGCTCGATGAGTTCCGACAAACCGTCATGTTTTCTGGCCGGGTCTGGATTAGTTTTTCAAGTATAGGGCGAGTTAGGGGCTGTTCAAACATGCTTTTGTGTGCACGTGCGCTGTTTTTCTATTATAGATCAGTGATACTGACATGCACTGGACGGACGTGTTTGACTGTTGCGTTGGCTGAATCTCACTTTTTGTTCTTTCAGCGCCTCGCGCAGGATCACCACATTTATAGACACAGAGTAAAAGTTAAAAAGACTAATTTTTATAAACACCTGTGTTGTGTTTCATTCATTGCGCTGCTTTCTGAAGAAGAGTACTTTATGTGGCTGTTTGTTACACCATTAAACAAGATTCCAGTTTACTTTTCACCGAGCAATGTTTCAGCGCTTGATAAACAGTAAGACAGTGTTTTTCCCTTTTGCTCTGGTGTGCATATTTAGTGCAATAATTAGACAAGTTCAATGTAATTTAATTTTAAACCATTTAAGAATCAAAGCACCCCGATGAGGCTATTTAACCGCAGCAGTGGGACACCACGCACATGACAATACTTGCGTTCGCTCACTCACGGAAATGTAAAGCTGCCCTTGCAGAGTCAGATACTGGCAGTGACGGTTTGATTATTTTTGTTTGACTTTAATGCAAGATTTTATCATTTGAAGATGTATGTATTGTGCTATTTAGACTCATAGCTCACTGTGCACTTTATTTGCTGCTGTTTTGAGTAGTGTAAGGAAGTTCAAGTTTAAGGAAACTCCATTACAATAAACATTGTTTATTCCTGTGTCCCGTCTCCAGACGAAACACCGATTAACCGTTCAGGAAACCTCACGGTTAACCGAATGTTAAAAATGGTAGCCGTGCACACCCCTACTGGTCACTATTATTCCTTTTGTCAAAAACAGCTGACACAAAACAGTCTTAGAGTCTTAACACTAAGTTTACAGCTGCAAAGTGGAAAAGAATTGCTATAATTATCACATATTACTATGATAAATTGTCAACCATTGCAATTTCAGAAGTGATTCCTGCATTCCATACACACACAGAACAATAGACCTTCATTAAATGCGGTTGTCACTTCCAAAACTTTGCAGTGTTTAGCTAATCAGGGGAAACTTATTGGTTTTATCCACAGTAATTTACAGTAAATGCATTACAGAGCCAGTCCACCTGGAGTGAACTGAGGTAAAGTGTCTTGATAAAGGGCACAATGGTAATAGTTCATGGATCAGCCCTTAAAGTGTCTGAACTTACAACCTTTCAATTACCAACCCAGTTCTTTAACCACTAGACTTCACCACCAAATTGTGCAGAAAGGAGGCTGGATGGTGAATTATTTAAGAAAATGTTGCCTTATTCATGAGATAGTTTAAGACAATAAGAATATGTTGAGGAAGTCAGAAAATAAAAGGTTTGATCGACTTGCTAAGCTGGCCAAACAAGACAGCCCTTGCGTTTACGATCAGGGCGTGCAATATAAATCTAAAGTCAACTTACATGAGCAAGGCAGGGTTGAGCTAGAGTGCACTACATATTTCTTGAAACTGAGAGTAAATCAATAACAATGTTGCACTGAAAATTAAACAAGCAATGGCCAAAGTTCCAATGCATCACATGAGACCAAGTGAGACTAGAAATCAGGGTTTCAGCTCAGTAAGTATAAAGGTTCCTCTGGAAAAGAGGTGGGCGGTATGACCAAAATCTTATATCACAGTATGAGTAATTTTATATCACAGGTACCTATACAGTATATCAAAATGTAGTTAATCTTGGTTGGAAATTCAATATAACCGTGTGGTAATGCCCATTTGTCAATAATTCAATAAATTACAGTACATTTTTTAGTATAACTGAAAGGTTCATCTATCTTATTTTGTTTTAACAATTTCAGGAATCAGGGCTCGACATTAACGCTTGTCCGGGACAAATGGAACTTTGAACGGGCAAGTTAAAGGGAATTTTACTTGCCTGACCAGACAGGTAGCCTGATTAAAATCTCAGTAACGACTGTTAGCTCAATAGCGCGGGATTGAGCACAATTTTAATCATTCCCACATGTTTCACTTTCAAAATGCAAGGAATTCCCTCTATAGCGTCGCCCTCTCACCTTCACTCGTGGTGCAGCGTTCAGCATCTTGTGAGTGCGAGCAGTGGGGAAGTGCATATTTATTGAACTGTAGATTTTACATATATAAACGGGTAAAAACCTGTTAATTGGACATGCGAATGATGTTGTACCACGTCTCTATAAGTGACTAGCAACTATTGCTCCTGTTTAACATCAACAAAGCTGTCTTCATCGCAAGCGCACAACGTTGGAGAGATCGAATTTTGTCTCGTCAAAAAGGCAGAAATTGCAAAAATGCTTTGTGTAATAAAAACATCTTTAGAGTGAAGAGAAACGCTTAAAACAGACTTATGCACCTGTTACATCTAATGTATGTATCTGAGGTATTTTCTCTGCCATGTGAATCAGTCAATTTTAATAAGTATATAACAATATACACTATAATAATATTAATGCTATAACATTAATAAATTACACACAATGAAAACATCTATCTTTAATATGCATGTCTGTTTTGAATATACAACAGAACTGATTTAGCAGCAAGGTTCTCTCAGGATTTTATCTGTTAACATTTTCAATGCATTTTGTCAATATTAAACAGATGTTTTTAATGCAACTGCTGTGAAATGACTTGTACTCTCAAAGAGATGATTTACCCAAAAATTTAAATTGGGTAACACTTTATAGAAAAGTTCCATTTGTTAACAATAAACACCACTTTTATATAGTTTATTAACCTTGGTTAATGTTAATTCCAACATACAGTATATTAATACATTTTCACACATTAAAATAAAAAGTTGGATATGTTAACATTAGTTCATGCACTATGAACTAACAATGAACAATTGTATTTTTTTGGGGGGGGGGGTTGTAACTAACATTAACTAAGATTGATAAATGCTGTAAAATATTGTTCATTGTTAGTTCATGATAGCTAATGCATTATCTAATGTGAATGAACCTTATTGTAAAGTATCACCAAAAATTGTCATCATTATTTGCCTTGATGTTGTTCCAAACCTGTCTGACTTTCTATCTTCCATGGAGCTCAAAAGGAGATGTTAGTGAGAATGTTAGTTTCAGTCTCAATCCCCTTTTATTTTATGAAAAAAAAAAAAAAATATGCAGTGACCGTGAATAGTGACTAACATTCTGCCTAAAATCTAATTCTGTGTTCCTCAAAAGAGAGAAATTCATACAGGCTTGAGGGTGAGTAATGATTTACCGTCTTTCTGCATTGTGTTCTTAATCCCTATAAGGTGTGAATGATGACGATGGAGGCTTTTCTTTTTTCTTTTCTTTCTTAAGTCCTTTCTTTTGTTTTTGTCTCCAGGCAAGTAACTTTTTTACTTAGACAAGTGAATAACCAATTTATTTGTCCGAAGGACAAGCACATGACAATGCTTAATGTCGAGCCCTGAATTATCTTTTTTATTTGAAAATTGATAGACAAAAGACGTGATACTGAATAAGAAATTATAAAGTCTGGCCACAGTATGAAAAAAGCTGCACAATATGAAACACTTTAGTTCAAAACAAATGACTCAAATAGTAATGCAACATAAATCTGACTGGGAGAGCCACTCTGCAAGCCGTTAGAAAATAGCCGATATATGCGCAATATTAATGCACCAAGCTGCAACACTGCTTGGCAACCATAAAAAAACCTATGGGCCAAGTTAAAACTAAATTGCTCTCATTATATGAAAATGTCTACACTACAGGAGAGTCTGCAGTGCTGACTATAGCTTTCAGCTTTGTGTTGGATTTTTACACAAAGTGCCCGGAATATACCACAATATAAACAGTATAACAGAAACTCTAAAGACTGATTCATTTCTACTGTTGCATGGCATTTACCATCATAACACACAGCACTACTGTGGAATGGATGAGGGATGTCTTGATCATTACTGTCAGTCAGTGTTGGTGCTGTAGATTGAACTCCTGTTCTTTTGCTGAGTGGCATATATTGGGCAGTTTCAGAATCACCTCCCCATTTATTCTTCTTATCTGACTCATGGGTTTATATCATGACTTGGCAAGCAACACAAATTATTCAACTACTTTTCAGACCAATAAACACCAAGTTGCCAGCTCTTATTTCAGTTCTCTTGCATAATGAAGTGATCTTTACTCGCACAGAAGTGGAGATGACCCAATTGGAAACAGTAGTGCATTCTCAAATTGTCCTGTCTGTGGACAAAGTAGACAGATACTTTAACACACATTGTTTAGTGCAGATCCAATTCATGACATCTTCGGAGAAGGTTTTAACTAGGCTGTCAATCTATTACATTTTTTTAACAGAATCATTACAAGGTGTCGATTAATCAATCACAATTAAACGCATACTTAAATATTTGCTGAGAAAGACCGCAAAAAAGATAGTCCCGTCTTTTGCCATAAACGCTACGTTTGTGAATACTCTGTCAAGTAAAATGCCGTTTGAAACTTTGTGAAATGCATCTCAAGACACCTGTAGTTTGTTGTTCTCCGTCCAGCTGTCTTTGAACAGCTGTTGGTTTGTTACTTGTACAACTGGAGTTGCACTGACTGCCCCCTGCAGACTTTGATTTCCAAAAACATGAAGGTGGAACTTCAAGCTTGAAATGCCCCAACGTACGGTGAGGGCACATGATTAACTGTGTTAATTCTTTTAACACAAAATGTTTTATATTATTAATCGCACTGAATTTACATGTTAAATTGACAGCCTTCATTTTAACACATTGACAGTCAATTGGCACAGACCTGTTTATGGTCAGAGTCCCTTTCAAGGCAAGTCAGTCCACACGTGGATAGGGATGGGACGATAGATTGAATTTCGATATATCGCAAACCAAAAAAATGCTAAACCATATCAAGGCAATTTCGAATTTTTTTATTTCGAAATTTTAAACATTGTTTCTGTCCATGTGATCAAACATCTTAATCTCTCTATTGCTTGATTTTACACCTACTGCGCTTTTTTTCCTAAATGTTTACACAGTTCACACAAGATCCTTGAAGTACTTAAATTTAGCTCTTAAAAATGTAAGTACTGAAATACATGGAAAACAGCCTTGTTTTGTTGAACAGTGCTTGAGATTAAGACAGACCATTTCTTCCATGTGTCCATCAAAGATGAGATCCCGAATGTGTCTTTTAATATCCTTTCTGTTATTTACAGTCAGTTAAAAATAAAATATTAATTTTGATCACAAATAGCACAGATGCGCTAAAAAACAGAGACTTCTCTCTCGTTAATAAATGAACCGAAACACAACAGTGCGAGTCTGTGAGATGTGCGTTAAACTCTCAAAGTGAAATGCAAACTTAATGTTATTACTTGTAAATTGTACACATTGACAGCTCATTTCATTATTATATATACAATTAAGAAATAATATTAAATGATAGAGAGTAAAAATTTTATATTTTAAAAAAGCTAAAATGTGATTATAATAATACCAAATTATTAACAAAATAAATATACACACACATACTTTTTCGGGGCAGTTTCTGTTCAGTTCTATTGCTTGTTCTGCACCTGATCAGCCTGAATGTAGCCCACTATTCTTGAAGGCTTATTTGTTTGTGATCTTTTCTTTTAGTGAAAAGTATAAGAGAGAAATTCTTAATATTTAAACTTTGAAGATTTATTTTGTATATTAAAGAACTTTAATTTGATGAGAAATTATGTGCATTTTGCACAAACATTAAAAAAAAAAAAAAAAAAATATTTCTGCCATCCTATATCATTTAAGTGTTATCATATCGAATCGAGATAATATCGAATCGTAAACCTCATACTGTATATCAAACCGAATTGTTAGATAACCATATCTTCCCATTCCTTCTTGTCGGCCATCTTTAGAACACTCTTGGCAGGCTGGGAAGCTATTTTTCTATGTAAACAAGTGGCATGCAAGTCCAGCTCCTATCTAAAGACTGAAATCTCTAAAACAGTTGGTTTTAGTAAGATATATCAAAGAATATATTTCAAATCAGCAGGAAAATCTGAAAACACAGGTACAGTTCTGTGAAAAAGTATTTGCCCCCTTCCTGATTTCTTCTGTTTTTGTGTATTTTTCATACTAAATTGTTTTAGATCTTCAAACGAGACATAACATGAAACAAAAGCAACCTAAGTAAAACACAAAATACAGTAATGCTTCCCCTATATGCATTCTCCAGCGGCTGTGCCACTGCTGAATTATGAGCGCCGCTGTTGTGATTTCACATGGTTCATTGTATATTCTTGACGGAACGTAACGCTTGCCAGCCCCAGTCAGCTGTGCACTTTGTCCACTGTGAAAGAGACCCCACCACACATTATGATTATGAATTTGGGCAGCTTTATAATAATTTATTACATTTGGGAAAGCCTTTTTGACAACTTTTAAGAATTTTAAGACTAATTCTAGGTTTCCTATTATCCAATATATATTTACAAAGTAGTTTATTCCATTGTCTAAAAACACTTTTTGATATACTAACTGGTAGATTTAGAAAAAGGAAAATAAACTTAGGGTGAATATTCAACTTTATAGTGTCTATGCCTTTTGTAATCAACAGAAGCCTATATATATTTGTAATAGTTTTAATGATATATAAAGTTTTCAATTAAAAAAAATATAAAAGCTTTAGTATTTTAAATAAATTTAAGCTTTTAAAATTAATAAGCATGTGTGTTCTTGTTGTGGGCCTATGTGAATTCACTTATGCATTGATATACCAGCTGTTTTTTTTTTTTTTTTTTATCACATTAAGAATTTGTTTGCAGCAGTCCTCTTGAGGTCTCGTAGCAGCCGCTGTTTCTTCTTGTTGTGTAAATGTCTTTAATTGCTTCATAATTTTACAGTTATCCCTTGTACTGTGTAAATCATGTGTTTTAAATCTTCATGATTTCATGCTGAACTCTTGAGCAGTGTAAATGCATTTATTAATTTTTATTTTTTATTTTTAAAACAATGTCTTGTGCACAGTTTAATTTAATTTAAATTCTTATTTTTATAATCATCAACTTTCAGCAGAGAAGTAAATCTCTCGCGAGAAGTGAATCGCGTTCTCTTACACAATTGGTTGTGCACTGCAAACGTCACTCATTCATGTGAACGAGCGCGTAATCTAATCTTAAAGTCATGATCGAAGCCTGAGTTGACATCATGGTACCAATTAAGCCTGATTGGAATGGTTTGAATTTGTCAACCTTAAACCAATCCTGAAACCCTAAGTTCACTCAGCGACCTTCATGGTATAGGTCTTATGGCTGCAACTAATGATTATTTTGATAATCGACTAATCTAACGATTATTAGAATGATTATTCGACTATTTGGGCGATTATTGCTACGATTAATCATTAGTTCCTAACCGACTATTCAGCTTGTGCTCCTACTTAAAAGGTTGCAATAAACGTGCTTGCTAACAATTAAAAAGGACAAAATCATCTTTTTAAAATACCTCTAAATGACATTCACTGAATTAAAAGGAAAAAAAAATACTTTAAGTTAAATTCAGTAAAAAAAATTAACTGCAAAAAATCCTATTGTTATCAAGTGTTTTTGTCTTGTTTTCCATTTAAAATCCTTAAAACAAGATACATTTACTTGAGAAGCAACATATAAGATATTTAGCCTTGCTTTAAGAGAATGTATCTTAAATATAAGTGTATTTTGTATATAAGTGTATTTTTTCACTTGGTTATAATTCTGCCAGTGCAGTAAACACAAAATCTACTTTTATTCAAGATCTATTCTCTAAAAGCAAGTCTAAATATCTTATATGCTGCTTCTCAGGTGAATGCATCTTTTTTTAAAAGGAGTTTTAGATATTTATATTGGAAAACAAGCCAAAACAAAAACAAATCAAGAAGTATTTTGTTGCAGTGTATAATGGTGTGAAGACTACCCTCTCTCATCTTTCTATTCACTTCAATCCATCTTTAACTCTCAAAAAAACAAACTCTTTCTTATTAATAAAGCTGCGTATTGTCAATTTTCTTCACGATAAGAAATGCTGTGACACATTTTATGATTTAATAAGTCGTGAGCCATCATGATATAATCCAGCTGCAGCAAGTACGCATGAGGAAAGAGCATCCCCGTGACAGCTGGGTGCAGTTTCAATCTCCCCCCATTAGATTGGGACACTTCGTGCAACTCATAGAAGAGGCGCTGACCGCACAGAGAAATGCCATGTTTCTTTCTTTTTTCCCCAATTTGGCATGCCCAAAAAAATTTGCTCTAAGTCCTAGTGGTAGCATAGTGACTCGCCTCAATCTGGGTGGCAGTGGACGAATCTCATTTGCCTCCGCAACTGAGACAGTCAATCTGCGCATCTTATCACGTGGCATGTTGGGCGGGTTACCGCGGAGACCTAGCGCGTGGAGGCTTCACGGTTTTCTCCGTAGCATCCACGCACAACTCACCACGTGCCCCACAGAGAACGAAAACCACATTATAGTGACCACAAGGAGGATAACCCAACGTGACTCTACCCACCCTAGCAACCGGGCCAATTGGTTGCTTAGGAAGCCTGGCCGGAGTCACTCAAGAAATGCCAGTTTCGAAGTTTGTAGTTATTTACATAACCTCCTTATTATTTGAACTTTAATAAAGCTCTAATGCGTTAAATATAACTGCATTAAAGATGTAACTCCAGGGTGTTTCCTTTAAAGACGCTCGACACGCAAGTGTTGTTTATGCTTAGCGTCAGCTCCAGCTCCACTTATTCCACAGCGAGTGTGCTTCTGTATTTACTTATTTGGTATTTGAGTATAATTCCCTCATACTTTGCGATCTACATCACCTGAAGCTGTTTGGAAAGTTTAGAGTGCATCTGGACTGTGAGCTGTCTTCTTCCTCTACTCAGTCAGGCGTGAGCTGCAGTGCTGTTCTCAAGCACCATCATTAGTTTCATATCTGATCTCATGTTACATTAAATGACATCAAACGACTATTTGACAGCAAAAATTTTTATATCATAGTTTTCATCTGCATCCCAACCTCAAAATCAGTGCTGTACTGTCAAATGTGCATTTCAGTGCACATAACATGTAATATTATTGGTAACTGCATGGGTGCTACCAAAGCAGGTGCTGGTGCCACATTTTCAACGGGCCCTTTGAGGGCACAAATAAACCCTGATGTGGCCCAAGCTGAAATTGAGTTTGACACGCATGTTTTAAGCCATTCTTCGACCAACATGCGTTAATATTGGTCCGGCATTGCGGGCTTGTGGACACGTGCACAACAGCATTGCTGTTGAAAAAAATCTTAAGGAAACACTGTACAGATTTCAAATATGTATTTTTTATTGAAGCAAAAAAGTTATCCAACACCTATATCACCCATGTGAAAACTAACTGCCCTCTTAAACTTAGCTGGTTGTGCCAACTTTAGCAGCAACAATTGCAACCAAACGCTTCTGATAACTGGAGATCAGTCTTTCACAACGCTGTTGTGGAATTCTGGCCCACTCTTCTTTGCAGAACTGCTTTAGTTCAGCCACATTGGGGGGTTTTCAAGCATGAACTGTCTGTTTAAGGTCCTGCCACAGCATCTCAATTGGGTTCAAGTCAGGACTTTGACTAGGCCAATCCAAAACTTTAATTCTGCTTCTTTTGAGCCATTCAGAGGTGGACTTACTCCTGTGCTTTGGATCATTGTCTTGCTGCAAATTCCAGTTGTGCTTGAGCTTCAACTCATGGACTGATGACCGGACGTTCTCCTTTAGGATTTTCTGGTAGAGAGCAGAATTCATGTTTCCCTCAATTATTGCAAGTCACCCTGGCCCTGAAGCAGCAAAGCATCCCCACACCATCACACTACCACCACCATGCTTGACCGTAGGTATGATGTTCTTTTTGTGGAATTCTGTGTTTGATTTACGCCAGATGTAACGGGACCCCTGTCTTCCACTCATCAGTCCACAGAACATTCTCCCAAAAGGTTTGAGAATCATCAAGGTGTGTTTTGGCAAAATTCAGACAAGCCTTAATGTTCTTCTGGGTTAGCAGTAGTTTTTGCCTCGCCACTCTTCCATAGATGGCATTTTTGGCCAGTGTCTTTCTGATAGTGGAGTTATGAACAGTGAGCTTTACTGATGTGAGAGAGGCCTGCAGTTCCATGGATGATGTCCTTGGCTTTTTTGTGTCTTCCTGGAAGAGTCTTCGCTGTGCTCTTGGAGGAATTTGGGAATGTCTGCCACTTCTGGGAAAGTTCACTACTGTGCCAAGTTTTCTCCATTTGGAGATAATGGCTCTCACTGTGGTTCTTTGGAGTCCCAGAGCCTTTGAAATAGCTTTGTAACCCTTCCCAGACTGATGTATTTCAATCACCTTTTTCCTCATTATTTCTGGAATTTCTTTCAACCTTGGCATAGTGTGCTACTGGGTGAGACCTTTTAGCCAACTTCACGCTGCTGAAAAATGTCTATTTAGGTGTTGATTTGATTGAACAGGGCTGGCAGTAATCAGGCCTGGGTGTGTCTAGTCCAGCTGAACCCCATTATGAATACAGTTTCATAGATTTGGGGATTTAGTAACTAAGGGGTAAATACTTTTTCACACAGGCCCAGCTGGTATTGGGTAACTTTTTTGCTTCAATAAATAACATTATCATTTAAAAACTGTATTTTGTGTTTACTCAGTCTGCCTTTATGTTAGATTTAGTTTGAACTATTGAAACAATTTAGTGTGAGATATACACAAAAATGGAAGAAATCACAGCACTGTATCATTAAATGTGCTTTCTTTACCTCAGCTCACACAAAAATGGCTTGTCTAGCTAATGCACATGCACGTTCTCAAGTTGATTGACAGGCTATGTCTGTATCTAAAAGGTGATTGGCTCTTTTACCTGTAAGGCAGGACTTCCTTTCTACATCCGTTGGCCATTCCAGTTTCTCCCATTAATTTTAATAGAAGTGGCTCATCTCTGCTAAACAGTCTCTGATATGGTGCTTTGGAAACATGCGACGTAAAGACTGAATTATTAATATAATAATGTCATATTAATATTAGGGCCCAACTGTATTAGTCATTCTGACAATAATAATTCAAACTTAATCTCACCATTGCAAACATACTGTCTTATTTCTAAGTTAAAATAAAGAAATAAATCTAGACAAACTGACTGTGTTATCAGTTGCTAAAATGACTGACTTTAACAGGCTCAACCTCTTCTGCTAGACTGCTCATGTGTTACTACTGGGTACTGACAGTATGACACTGCAAAAGCCCAAATGAAAACAAACAATAATGCTTAAGTCACCACGTTTTGTGTATAAGGTATAATTATTGTTCGACAACACCTTCCAAACTGTAGGCAAAGGGTGTTTAAAAGGAAGGCTTGGTCTTCTTGACTTTCAAGTCTGTTATTGGGAATTAAGAGGAGCAAGTTAAAACACAGTCAAGTCAACTATCAATAGCACTCCTTCCATGTTTAGGCCATCCGCATGGAACAGCCAAAATACTGCATACTCACACTCTACACAGCTGACCAGAGAAAGTGCTAACAAGTAGGGCTGGGCGATATAACGAATATTAACGATATAATCAAGATAATTTTGCTGACAATGTAAAATTTACCAAAATTGTGAATGTCGCAATGATTTTAATGTGCTTTCATTTGGCCATTAAGTTTCATAAAGAACGCTTCAGTAGACAAATTTCACAATCCTTCAGGGCTGCACAATTAATCAAAACATCAAAATGGCGAGTTGGTCATATGTGACTTATTAATCCACAAAAGGCTTTGATTTAAAGACAGATAAACAAACCAAATAGAAACAAACTATGTGTAAATAGAACAAACCAGTGACGTGCTGACCTGTGTGCATGTGCATGGCTGCACTCTCAGATCAGTTCACATGCATTGTGAAATCAAAGTAATGCAGGTTCAAGCATTCACACAATTTCAAACATTAGTAACCGCTACAAGTTATTATACAAATCTTCAAACGCTGTTTAGAATAACAGAAAAGAGAATTTACAGCATTTCAGGAAATGCGGAACACTACTGTCAAATACCCATTGCCTTTTCTGTGTCGAAATAAAAGCTCCTTGTGAAGTTGAAGTAAATACAACAGCACTTTTGGTGTCAAAATAAAAGCCCCAGGTGGAGGTGAAGTAAACAGGACAGAAATATATTACTTTTGTATAACACAAATCTAATAACCAGAACAATAATGATAATTCAGCATCATATTATAATAATAAACCTGATGTGTCCTGCAGTTTTAATTTAGTATTATTCAATGTTAACTGGGGTTTCAAAAATATGTCAGTGAAGTAGCTTTGCACACTTTGTTCATTCATAAAAATGTATTAGTAAAAACATTTGAAGGTAAATAATGCTTTTTTATTAAACTATTATGTATCATTGTATTTGGAACATAAATATAAAGTGCAGGTCAATGAAAATGATTACATTTCATTCTCCAATGTGTTTATTTAATGAAAAACTAATTACTTTTAAATAGATTTTCATTTAATGTCTTTATAATAATGAATATACTTGAATACAATGGTTGTTTGGATGAAATGATGGTTCCTCTGATTAAAAAGCAAACACATTTGAGCCATTTTAGAGCAAACACATAATTATTGAGATATATATTGAATATCATCAATAGGCTAAAAAATAGAGATATCACTTTAAGACGTTTCGCCCAGCCCTACCAACAAGGCAGTGAAATAGAAAGACAGAATGACAACATTCTGCTTAAACATCAGTGCATAGCGATGCATCAATCTGACAACTGTGATTGTGAAAAAAAAGTGTAACAATTGATTATACCTAATACAATAATTCCCAGTGTTTAAAGCATTTATTTGTTCATTTTTGTCTTATTTCAGGTGTTAACACAACATGATCACATGGGAAGTCGGCATGTTGTTTCCAGGAGTTCCAGTTCCCTAGAATCAGCCACATTATGCCGACTCACGTACAAGTGCCATCTCCTATTAGACATTTTTGCATCAGCATGCGCGCTGCATGTCATGTCTCGTCTGCATGACAGAAGAAGAACAGCACAGAAGAAGATGAAGTGGGCTCAATGAACATTATATTTACTGCATACACTGTGAAAGTGTGTTCAAGTACAACATGACAACCGGCACAAGTCAGCAGTGTTAGTACCAAGTCGGTACTAAAATAAAAAAGATGTAATGATACCAGTGATTCTACAGTACTGGTAGTACCGAGTAGAGATGTGTGAGGCTAGTCGACTAAACGGTTCTGATGCTGCTAGTCGACACTGGAATTACTAGTCGTTTAAATTACTGTCATATTAAGGGTTATATATTTTAAATAATAATTGTGTGTGTAATAATACAAATATTATTTAAAAAAGAGGATATCTGGAGCAGATATAAAGTTTCATTTCACCTCAGGCTGCACGTGCGTCTTCCCTCTCTCACTCGCGGCGCGTGCAGGAAAATGTCCTCTCGCTAGACAAGCAAACTCAGCAAAGTAGCTATGAAATCACTTCGGTGGTGGTGCGGGAAGCGAGTCGGATGTTTTTTTATTAAATCTGTGCGTGCTTGTACATTAATTTTCTGCTTTGCAGGATATCCGCCTCAGGTGAGTCAAGTCCCGTCTTTCACCGGACCATGTTGACCTGTTCATTCTGCTCATCAAAAAATGTATGCTTCAAGTAGCCTAGAAAATGACTGTTTTAGGTTAGGGATCTGCTGATTAGGGATGAAGGCTATTTTCAACGAGGTGCCGACTGCTTAACAGGTTAAACTATCTTTTATTCTGTGTGCACGTCATGTTTAAAATACATTAGATTTATCGTAACTGTTTTTGGTTAACGTTCTTTACCGAACAGCTGTCATATTATATCAATGGCTAATGCACGACTACACGTCGTGAAATACGCACAACTTCTCAGCACATTTTTTTTCTCTCAAGATTTGTCTAAGCGTACCTGTTAATTATTTTCAACAAATGTCCTGACTGTTTTAATGTTAAATAACTTTAGAACAGGCGGGGTTACTCTATTGGTCCTGCTCAATACATTCAATTGTTTTCAATAAATATGTCTGTTAAATATTCGCTAACGTTGATTCAGTGAATGTGTGTCATGTTCTTTATTTAATGTACAATGATCATGATTCAAGGTGAGCACGTCGCAGAGAAATTTTCAGTGGAATTAAGCATCAGATTTGGAATAGATTAAGTATTTTAAATGGGTCGCATAAACAAATTTTTTTTTTTTTTTTTTACTGTTTTCTGAAAGTTGGTTTCTTTTTAGACTAGTCGACTTTTCGACATTTTCATTTAAAAGTCAGTGAAATGAATCGTTCCGCACATCCCTAGTACCGAGCACTGATTTAAGCCGGTATCCGCACACTGTCTTACAGACACACGGCTGCTTTCAAATGCTCACGCTTATTTGAGCGTGTACTCTGTTGCTCCTTTTAAACTGAAATGCACAACTAATCAAATTAAAATCATGATATGGCTCAGTGTGATTATTAAACTGCGAAATGTTACAATCTTAGTCTGTATGAGCCACATGAGATTTAAATGAATGTGTGAGGCAGACCACTCGTACACTGGAAAATTCACAGACTATAAGAATCATTTGTGTTGTATGAGAGATGACAGAGCAGAGCACTAATCCACTCTGAAGCGTTATTTTTTATAATTTATATAATTAAATCACAGCATTTGCGAACTGCTTATCCAGAGAAGTTAAACTTCTGACAAAAATAAAAATAAAAATAAAAGCACGATTCATAATAAAAGCTAAACGCCTGAAACTGAAGAAATCAACAGAAATACATTATAACTGTATAGTAAAATGTAATCCTCACTGTAGAAATAATAATAATAATAAATAAATAAATAAATAATGATTGTAATAATAATACAAAATTAAGCAATATCACAAGCAAGAGTGCTTTTGTACTGAATAAAAGTTTGTTTAAAAATGCAATGGTATGCTTTTAAGTAATTGTTCTATTTTTTACTTGTTAAAAGTTTAAGGAAATTTTTTTGATTAGACACCATTTTGATAATGAAATTAAATTAAACTTTAAAACATGGAATTCTGGAAAAATATATAAAAAAGTATATATATATAAAAAAAGGAAAAAAGTATTTGGGGAAAAAATAAAACAAATTTCAATAGGGCCCTGCTTAAAAACAAACAAGTGTTAGAAGCACGAAGGAAACATGCATATCTTTTAATGTATTATTTACATTGAAGTTTAACTTTAGGCTAAATTTGTGTTCAATAGCACATTATCATATTAGCACATTTTTTTCTGTGGTATCGAAATTGGTATCGAGAACTGTGTAATTTCACTGGTATCGGTACCGACTACTGAAATTGTGGTACCATGACAACACTACAAGCCAGTATGCACTGTTAATCTTGGAGTGAACTATGAATATGACCAGGAAACCAAATCAAGAGGCTCCATGTGGCATACAGCCATTAGTCAGCTCGGACTGCATCATCCTGCACAGACTGCTGCTGCTACCCTCTCTAAATTATCATCACTGTCAGTACACAACTAATTAAACAGACTGCTTTACAGAGACACAAATGGCCCCAACGGTCCTTGTCGAAAGTGGTCTTAACAATTAGTGGTCGACCGATATATCGGCGAGGCCGATACATTTTCCTGTTTGGCTGATTTGTTTCTTTAGGGCGCTGAGAATCGCCTGCTTGCATGTGAAGCGACTGAGACATGTAAACAATTAGTGGTCGACCGATACGGGTTTTTTAATGGCCGATGTCGATATCCAGAGAGCAGGGTGGCTGATATAATGCCAATATATAACACAATTTAATATTGTAAATAACAAACATAAAATTGTTTAAACAAAAATGTACTCTTATTTAACACTATATTTACTCAGTTTCACACAAAACTTTAACTGTAAAAAAGACTCAAAAAATAATATTGTATTTTAAATGGCAGATAGCAGTTTCTTCAAATTTCTGTTTAGTCATAAAATTTTAGTAAATTATTTGCACATAAAGAAATTGTTAATATATTAGGAAGAAGGAAATAACAGTACACACAGTAGTCCAGCAACCACAGATGGCATGTCCACGTTAGCAATCGCATTTACTAAAAAAAATTAAAAAAAACAGAATCAAACCAACTGCACATACAGTGAGTGCATAGTGAATAAGACATTTATTTAGAGCACATATACACACTTTTACGTTGAAGTTGACCAGAGACTATTTAGCAGAGATGGGCCATTTCTATTTAAATGAATGGGAGAAATTGGAATGTCCAATGATCAACAGATGTAGAAAGGAAGTCCCGCCTTACAGGTAAAAGAGCCAACCACCTTTTAAATAAAAATCACCTGTCAATCACTTCGAGAATGCGCATGAGCATTAGCTATAAAAGCTGGGAAAATTGCATTTTTTAGCATAATCTGAGGTAAAGAAGCACCATTTATGTTACCAGTGTTGTCAGATTTTACTGCTGATTTGAAGTATGTTCTTTGATTGTAATCTTGACCAACAGTTTTGGATAGGAGCTGCACAGTCATGACTAGAAATAGTCTCCCGCAAGCGTTCCAAACATAGCTGACAGCGGACTGACTTGCTAGAAAGACTTTGGTTGCACTCACGTGCTCGTGCGGATCCAGCATGAGAAGCAATCTCCAGACAGTTTAAATGGCCTGGATCGCCTGCTTGGATTGTCACAGAGTAACTGCCATGATTTGTGAATCAGAGGAACTTTAGATCCTGATCCTGAAATTTTGATTCTGGCTGATGGAATACGCGCTTCAGAGTAAGATATTAGATGAACGCTCAACGGGAAGAAAACACTGGATTTTCATGAGGTTTGTGAATTACATCTGTTTAAACGAGATATGTGCAAATTTGCAGACAGTATATACGTTTTATTGATATTTGCCTTTTATCATTAGAAAAGAATGTTAAAAGTGACAGGGAACTGCTGAGGAGAGACTGTTAGAATACGTGCTTTAGAGGTAAATAAATGAGCGCTCCACAGGACGCTGGATCTGCTCAAGTTTTGTGAGGTTGGTTTATTACATCTGTTTAAACGAGATATCTGCGTATTTGCATACGGTATATAATATAAGTTTTATTTATATTTACCTTTTATCATTAGAAAGTTACAGGGAATTGTTGAGGAGAGATTGTTAGAAAATGTGCTTCAGAGGAAGATTTATGAGCGCTCCACAGGATGCTGATCTGCTCAGGTTTTGTGAGGTTGGTTTATTACATCCGTTTAAACGATGCACACGGTCTATTATTGTAGTAACACAATGGCATGTAACAACAAAACGAACCGTGACTGGTCGTTTACATGTCTCAGTTGTTTCACGTGCAAGCAGGCGATTCTCAGCACCCTCAAGAAAAAAAATCGGCCAAAGGGGGAAATTTATAGGCCGATGCCGATAATGAAAAAAGTCAGAATATCAGCCGATTTATCGGCCTCTGCAATATATTGGTCAACCACAATAAACGACCAGTCACGGTTCTTTTTGTTGTTATGTCCCATCATGTTACTAAAATAACAGACCAGTTTGCAACACAGTCTCATTTAAATGGTCCGCATATCAGAGCCGCGGCAGGCGAATTTGAGCTTATAACAATGTTAAAGTGCTCGTCGGCTTCATTCTCTCCCCTCAACAGTTCCCTGTAACTTTTAACTGTCTTGTCTAATGATAAAAAGGCAAATATCAATAAAACTAATATCACATACCGTCTGTAAATATGCACATATCTCATTTAAACAGATGTAATAAACCTCACAAAACTTGAGCAGATCCAGCGTCCTGTGGTGCGCTCATTTATTTACCTCTAAAGCACGTATTCTATCAGCCTCTCCTCAGCAGTTCCCTGTCACTTTTAACTTTCTTTTCTAATGATAAAAGGAAAATATCAATAAAACTATTATATACCGTCTGCAAATTTGTAGATATCTCGTTTAAACGGATGTAATTCAGGAACCTCACGAAAATCCAGCATTTTCTTCCCATCAAGCACTCATCTATTATCTTCCTCTGAAGCACGTATTCCATTAGCCAGAATCAAAACTTCAGGATCAAAAGTTCCTCTCATTCACAAATCATGATGACAATCAAAGCAGGCGATCCAGGCTGTTTAAACTGTCAGCTCACAGTCCAGATGCACTCTAAACTTTCCAAACAGCTTCAGGTGATGTAGATCGCAAAGTATGAGGGAATTATAATGCAAAAATACAGAGAGGTGACAGAGGGTAGTATTCACCCCGTTATACACTGCAACAAAATACGTTTTTGATTTGTTTTTGTTTTGGCTTGTTTTCCAATATAAATATCTAAAACTCCTTTTAAAAAAAGATGCATTCACCTGAGAAGCAGCATATAAGATATTTAGACTTACTTTCAGAGAATAGATCTTGAATATAAGTATATTTTGTCTTTACTGCACTGGCAGAAGTATAACCAAGTGAAAAAATACACTTATATACAAAATACACTTATATTTAAGATACATACTCTTAAAGCACGTCTAAATATCTTATATGTTGCTTCTCAAGTACATGTATCTTGTTTTATGGATTTGTAGACAATTTTAAATGGAAAACAAGACAAAAACACTTGATAACAATAGGATTTTATGCAGTTAATTTTTTTACTGAATTAAACTTAATAAAAAGTAAAAACATTTCCTTTAATTCAGTGAATGTCATTTAGAGGTATTTTTAAAAGATAATTTTGTCCTTTTTATTGTTAGCAAGCACGTTTAATACAACCATTTAAGTCAAGGTTCAAGCTGAATAATCGGTTAAGATCTAATGATTAATCGTTGCAATAATCGCCCGAATAGTCGAATAATTGTTCTAATAATCATTAGATTAGTCGATTATCAAAATAATCACTAGTTGCAGCCATAAATGTATGTACAACTGGATTGATTCGATATTTTTTTTTTGGAGTAAATGTGATTGCTAATGTGGACATGCCATCTATGGTTGCTGGACTACTGTGTGTACTGTTATTTCCTTCTTCCTAATATATTAACAATTTGTTCTTGTGCAAATAAATTACTCAAATTTGATGACTAAACAGAAATCTGAAGAAACTTCTATCTACCATTTAAAATACAACATTATTTTTTAGATTATTTTTTACAAAGTTAAAGTTTTGTGTGAAATTGAGAAAATATAGTGCTAAATAAGAGTTTATTAATATATTTTTTTTTTTTTTTTTGCAATTTTATGTTTGTTATTTACTATATTAAATTGTGTGATATATCGGCATTGTATCAGCCACCCTGCTCTCTGGATATCGACATCGGCCATTAAAAAACCCATATCGGTCATTCTCTATTAACAATAAAACTCATCACATGACAATGATCCATCTGTGATCAACACTGATTACAAAGTGCTCATGATTAGTAAACCATCTTCCTAAAACACCTTCTAACTAAATATGTAAATCATTCACCACTGATATTCTTAGCTTATGCATAGGCTTACTGTAACTCCTGCTACCTGTAAGGAGGAAATAGACCTGGTGAAACCATTAAAATCACTGAAGAGTAACCTGCACACATTCTATCCATTGAGGCCTTTCTTTAATCAAGCAATGTGTTTTCTCCAGAGACAAAAGCAGGTGATCACATCACCAAAAATAAGTGTTTAATCACAGTATAGATCACATGGCAGCCTTGCTTTACTGTGACCCCAGACATTTATTAGAAGCATTGAGTGTCGACACAACAAATGTGTAAGAGATACCTATAACACAACTTATTACATATCTAGCAGCAGATAACCTTGAGCAAATCCACCTATGAATCACCATATCCAGTTCAAAACAATAATCAAGCTGAATAAGTGTTTATTTGTTAATAGTTTCGTAGATTTGCTCAATGACAAGGCGTTTTATTTTATGTGCTGATACCAATAACAAAAAAGTGCCATGGTATTTCTATTGTTTGGGACAAGATGCCATGGTATAATACCGTGAAATGCCACGTTATATGAATATGGTATCATTTATTTCTTTGGTATACATCAAAGTTAGGTGGTTTCTTTAAGTAGAAGCCAACTCGCAACTTACCTGCTTAAAATACTACCAAAAAAGCATCATGAGGTACCACAATCAATTTGGACATGCACCAATATCACGATAGCACCATGGTTTTTGGACGAGTACCATGTCAGTCCATGGTATTACCACCACAGTGCCAACATGTTTGAAACAGTGAACACAGCGGTATGTCACTGACAGTGCTCGACATCTTACCTGAGTGTGTGTAGGAGACTGGAGCAGCTTGTGCGAGTGTGACGAATCCCAGTAAACACACATACACACCTCCACGAAGAGCCTCCATCATCAGTACTGCCTATAAACGCCTATTACATCTAAATAAATTACATATAAGACGCCTTTATAAGTTCATCTAGATCTATATACATCTAACTGTGTATATCAGTGGTGTCAAAGAGTCATTTTGTGTGATATTATTCATGTGTCGTGCTGTGAGCTGTAGCTAACACGACAGTCTGATGATACTGCCACCGGCGTCTTATTTGCGGTTATTTCTCATCGTTCGAACTCTCTTGTTTGTATACTAGCTCTCTCGGACGATTACATGCGCGGATATGTCTTTCCCCGGCATTGTAATATTCCTGCGTTGACAGACAAATCAAAAGCGCATAAACACAGTTTCCGCACGAGCGCCATGTTTCGTGACGTCACGCGTGGTGACAGGAACAGAAACTCCTTCGCGCGCATCCGCTAGCGTTCGCATAAATCAGCTTTGCCTTTTAAAGGTTATTTAGTAATGATGACTGTGAGCAACATTTTTAATGGCAAAACCTGTAAAAGGGAAAACTGTCACTATACTGTACTGTTCACAGTTTTGTTATTTTACGACATGATGTTATTAGCCTAAATAATTTCTTTAGGGAAAAATAAATCTATGCAATTAAATATGAAACATTAATTAATTATTATTATTATAATTATTATTATTATTATTATTATTATTAAACTATTGTTATTGCTGTTGTTTTTATCATTGTACATCAGGGCTGACCATTTTTTTCTCCCAAAAACTATAACAACAAATACTTTCCTAAAAAAAGAGCAAATTATCCCAAAAGTGGGTCATAGCCTCATTGTACCCTACCTTTCTGGGGTTTAAACATGAAGAACTAAATCTGTTTGTGATTCTTGTTTGTCACCTTTCCATTTTAGGCCTGCAGAAATCACATTGTGAAATAAAAAATAGACACAGCCTGCCATTAAAGAAACAGTTCACCCAAAAAAAAAAAAATTCTCTCATCATTTACTCAGACCATTCTCGATGTGTATGACTTTCTTTCTTCTGCTGAACACAAATGAAGATTTTAAGAAGAATATTTCAGCTCTGTAGGTCCATGTAATGCAAGTAAATGGTGACCAGAACTTTTGTAGCTCCAAAAATCACATAAATGCATCATAAAAGTAACCCATAAGACTTCGGTGGTTAAATCCATGTCTTCTGAAGAAATAATTATAGGTGTGGGTGAGAAACAGATCAATATTTAAGTCCTTTCTTACCTTTATGTGCTTTTTGGAGCTTCAAACTTTTGGACCCTGTTGACTTGCATTGTATGGATCTTCAGAGATGAAATAAATCAACAAATCTTCATTTGTGTTCTGCAGAGGAAAGAAAGTCATACACATCTGGGATGGCATGAGGGTGAGTAAATGATGAGAGAATTTTCATTTTTGGGTGAACTATCCCTTTAAGAGTTATTAAAGCTTAGAAATAAGGCATAGCTTACACTGTAAAAATCTAACTTCAACTTGAAAAATGTAATTGCTGTATTGTAAAATCTAAGTGGTTCCAAGAAACGTATGGATCATTGTGCTTAATCAATCCACTTTGAATGTACTGACGATGAAAATAAAGCTGAGACCCTAAAAAAAACTTTGAGTTAAAACAGCAGTAATATTTGTGACAAGTTAAATGGCCTAAAGCAAAGGTGCTGTTTTAACAGAATTATGAAATAGTTTGGTAACACTTTACACTAATATTCCCTTTGTTGGGGTTTATAAAAGTGTTCATTAATGACTTATAATTTAAAAATGCATTATAAATTATTAATATGCCATTATAAGGACATGAATAAAAAAGGGCAACTTTCAGGCAGCACTTCACAAATAGTGAGCATTTTAACTTACATATTATAAATGCTTAATAAACACCTTTATTCTAAGCATCCCAGATTACATTTCAATAAGTCACATAAGTTGATTAACAACGGTGGGCTAGGCCTAACCAAGATTTTGTTTTATTATGCGTTCAGTCTCAGACATTTGGCTCATTGGTCGCTTCCACCTGAGAGAGCCCCTCCCTGGTTTTGTATTGAACAGGAAGGGTTACAACACTCGGTGACCTATATGAGAGTGGAGTGTTCAGATCCTTTGAAAATCTGGTTCAACATTTTAGGATCCCCAGATCTCAGTTCTTTAGGTACAGCTTACAGCTGCGCCACCTGCTCTGTACTATTTTTGGGAGTAGCATACACCCCCCCTAAAGCGACAGATACTCTGGAAGTGGTGATTACTGCTTTTGAAAAAGGTCATGAGGCATCAGTGTATTACTCCCTGCTAATTCAGAGTCTTGGGGATTATGGGAGAAATATTTATACTTGGTATTAGAGGAGGGAGTGGGCTAGAATTCTAAAAAACATCAATTCTGCATCTAGAGATTCAAGGGTGCGTCTGATGCAATTTAAGATTTTACATAGATTCTATTGGACCCCCTCTAGATTGTATAGACTTGGTCTTAAAAACACACCCAATTGCTGGTGATGCCAAACAGAAGATGGAGGCACAACCCATGTTTTTTGGGGATGTGTTAAGATCCAAGTGTGACGTATTGGACACTAAATTTTCATTTTGCCCCAGACTCTGCATCTTAGGCGATGGGGCGGTCATTAATATTGGGCATAGTCACTTAAAAAGATGGGTCCTAGCCGGAGTTACGGTTGGCAGACAATTATCCTTAGGGGGTGGAAGACGGCTGGGGCACCCTTGTTTCAGGAGTGGTGCGGGGAGTTGGGCGGAGTGGCAGCATTTGAGGAGGCGATTTTTAGAAGGCTGGGAAAATGGGATTTGTTTGATAGTAAGTGGGGTGGATATTAGGCTTTTTTGGAGGGTTCTCGGGAAAGGGGCAGTGGAGAGGGATTTTTAGTTTGATATGTATGTGCATTCTTGTTTTTTGAAAGTATATATATATATATATATATATATATATATATATATATATATATATATGTATATATATATATATAGTTTTTATTTTTATTTTTTTATTTTTATGCTCTAATTGTAAGTGACCACTGTAGTGCGTGTTTGTGTCGGGTGGGGGGTAGGGGGATGTTCGGGGGGAGGGGTTTAATGTATATAATTTATTCCTTATTTTATGTTGTGTTTGTCTGTCTTGTGGATGGAATCATTAAAAACTGTTAATAAAAAAATAAAAAAATAAAAATACCTTTATTCATATTAATCAAAAATGCCCCAAAATTCCCTTATCCATTGTTTATGTCACAGTGCAGCAAAAATAGACTATTATAGTGAGATTCAAAAGAAGGGATTATGTTGCTTTATGTTTCATCACAGTAATGTCTTGACTTACTTTATTGTCACATTTATGTCAAAATAATGGTGCTACTCAGAGTGTCGTCCGAACTTATCAAGTCCTAGTTACCTAAAGTTCTCTGCAAAAACACTTTTCAGCTCTTCATACTCATTAACAGCATATATCATTTAATAAAGTCTGATGACCATTATACCATACTGAACTTAGTGTACAGGTTTCTATGTACATATATCCTTCATATGTGTACACTTTACATTAAGATTCATTTCCATAGGTTACTAATCTTTTAGAAGTGTTATTAAGCATTTATAGCATGTGAGGTAAAATGGCTCACTATTACAGTCATGAACTCCTTTATATACCCTTAAAAAGGGAACATTAATGCAAAGTGTGACCAATAATTTTTTTACAGTCTATTACACACATTGGTATTTGGATATTTTCATTTCAGCAGAAACGTTTAGTTTATTTGCAGTGTTTATGTATTAGTCCAGCCATGCAGAATTATCATCATCAACTCTGCGGTGCTGTTTCTGTGTTGTTTTTTGTGAGATGCGGATGGTGCAATTATACATCCTCCACAAACTAGAACAAAGGCAGATCATGTGTCCCCCCAGCATCATTACAGGTCTCAGTGGTAACCTCAAGCCAATGACCTCGGAGTTCACCTGACTCCCTCGTGAACGTATGCAAAAATCACATCCTTTCAAACCAATAGCTGTCAGAAATTATCTGCTCTGATTAGCTAATGAGGAGGGAGGTGTTTGGTGGTGAGGAAGGTCTCCTTGGGTTTAAGGGCACGGTCGTCACATCTCTGTGCATTTTACATTACAGAAGTGAAGAAGAGGATCTCTGTGTTCATTGTTCTGGAGGAAACAGACTGCAGTTACACATCACTTCTACAACCAGTCCAGAAGGTTAGTGCCCGCTTCTTGATTTAAATTGCACTTTCTAAATCAGTTTGGTTTTGTCAAGTATGTTTAGAAGAATCACGTAAATTACGGTGGAAGTTGCATTACTTCATTCCTTTATGTTTTCCTAATGGTTAATCAGGAAGTAATATGAACTTAGCAGCATCATTGTTTGAAACATAATTATTAAAAAACTGCATGATTCTGTTCATAACATTAAAATATGACTGGAAAAACTTGGCTTGCACTCATTTGCAGACTATGATGAGACAACATGTAGCTGATGCAGGGAAAATATGCAAGTAGGCGGATACAAAACTTGCTCCTCTTATTGTAATGTTCTGTTTCAGAATTTAGTTTGGGAGAATAATGGCACTCGCAGCGGTTCTGAAACAAGACAACATCTCTGCAGCTATCCAGGCTTGTCAAGGTGAGTTATTTTGTAGCTGCAACACATACTAATACATAACTAATATCTATACTCATCTGCAACTACACTCACACACACACAACATTTCTGTTATTCTCACTAACAATACATTAGTGCATGCATTCTAGCTTCATAAGTTGCAGCTGCACAAGCACACACACACATGCGCACAGGGAGACACCCTCAGGCCTGTGCATTGGGGATGGGTTGATCCAGGTTTCCAGGCAGCCAGGGGGCAAGGGAGCAAGTTGCCACCAGGATACCAGTGTGTTTGTGCCAAGCATCCGAGACCACACACGCTCACCAGCCATGCAAATTTCAGATTGCAGTCGTGTGTAATTATGCACCACAACAATATGTGCAATTCAACTGGCAAACAAAAGCACACGTTCCAAACCAATGCAAATATCAATGCAATGCTTTTATTCAAATATTATCAAATGTAAACTTTACCACATGCACAATCTTAGAAAAGATTTGATACATATGTTTGAGAATGTACATTAAGGGAACAATTTTGCTGTTTTGCTTATTTAGAAGTTAATTAAATGGGTTTAATATGAATGCAACAACACTGAAAATTGCGGTAGTGCAGAATATTACCTCAAGGATCTATATATATATATATATATATATATATATATATATATATATATATATATATATATATATATATACTGTATATACAGTATACTGTATATTTTTTTATTAGTTAGTGTACTGCAGCTACATTTGGTGTACATCAACTGTAAAGTCAAAACTGGCAAATAGTTGTAATTCCATGTGTTCTTTCCTCTAATTCTCCCTCTAACTTTTTGCTTTCATCAAATTTGCTGTTTTCCAGCCCCAGGATCGTTCAACTACAAATTGTTCTTTGAACAAGTAGGACTGATGGGTAAATCCAGTTCAGATGGGGAGAAGGTGTTCAAGGCCTTAGACCAGGACAAGAGTGGATTTATAGAAAAAGAGGAACTAAAGTAAAGCATTTTTGTTTATTTGGAGATTTTATCCTATTTTGTTTCTAATCAGTCTGATACACAACAAGAAGATTGTTAACACATTACATTTTGCAGAAGGTGCATTGTGAACCTCTGATTATTTCTCGCTGTTCTTTGATTGTGTCTCCAGACGTTTCCTCCAGAACTTCTGCTCAGGGGCACGAGAGCTCACCGAGGCAGAGACCAACTCTCTCTTGGCAGTTGGAGACTGCGATGGAGATGGCAAAATTGGGATGGAAGGTAAAGTCAAATCAGTAATTGGACCCTTCCAAAATAGGCCCTTGGGAGCTCGACTCCTATAGAAAGCAGGGCCCATCCTTTACTGTCTGGCTCCTGTTTTAGCCTGGGGAATAATCAGCTGTACAAATGAGAACTGCACCAATTCTAGTCACTTAAACACATACAGACGTTCTGATTATCGTGAAAGACTGGGAAATCTCTAACTGGGAATTCTCTTCCTCCCCAGTCAAATTAAGATGTCTTTCATGCAGGGTGTTCGACTCCACAAAGAGATAACTGGATTTGCATTTTAAAAGTATCCACATGTTGATATTAGCATGTATCCCCAAAATATTAGAACATTTTCAATTAAGTAATGGAATGAATCACAATTCTGTTTCTGAATTTAAGTGATTAAGAAGAATTTTAATTTGTTTTTTCTCTTTCTTTTTTGCAGAATTCTGTTCCTTGCTTAAATGAATATGTGGCGAACGTCTTGACTGACTTGAACATTCTGCTACATTCGTTTCATGTTTCTCTCTTATTTATTTTGCATACATGATCTGTGAGTTGCTTTTTATATTGCTTATGAAGGAATGCTTAAGAAATCATTGTCATAATTGTGTAAATCATGTTCGGGAACAAAAGAAACCCATAAATCTGCTTCTGTAACTGATGATAATAGAATATGAAACTGCTTAATAAAGTTAAGTCTCTAAGAACGGTTACACTTTTACTCATCGCTGCTTGGTGTGGTCTTTTCAAGTGGAAGTATGAAAACAACAATAAAGATTAAGAAATAATATAAAATAAAATAAAATAAAATAAAACGAGGGCTGCTCACTAAAATTATGTGTCAAGAACAGTAACAATTTTACTGACCTTTGCTTGGTCTTTTCAAGTGTATAAAAGCATAAAAACAACAAAAAACAGTAACAAAAATAAAATAAAATAAAATACAAAAATAAAGTCAAATAAAGTCAAATAAAATAAAATAGGAAAGTTTTTAAAATAAGGCTTTTAAGCTGTTGGAAGACTTTTTTCAATAAGGTTTCATATTTACAGTGCAATCATTCTGATTCCTTTAAGTAAGTCATGTAAATTCAATGAACATTAATATAATAAATATATCTAATCCATCTTGTGACATAAACATAAAATCATGCTCCAGTTTCAATTTGATCATATAACTATAACTAAACTTGTACATTTTCACGTGTGAATTATTCTTATCACGCAATGACAAGATTTATGGCTCTGAGACGCATTGCGCAACAGCCCTCCGTCCAGAGTTTCTAACCTGGAAAAGAAACACGATCCACCTCAGTCAGACATCCATGAGCTGATATCACACCTTTTGTCCTGAGATTTTAGTTTATGGGGGAATGAAAGTAAACGGCCAGATGGAAATATCGAGTTCTGTGAAAAGGTGTGAATGGATGGTTGCTGAACCTGAGCTCGCTCTGGAAGGAGGGCCTTTAGAGAAGTCTATAGGGTCCCACACATGGATCTGAGCATCATTTGTGACACTAAAAATAGCCCAACTTGACTACTGGACACATTTTTTCGACACTATTCCTAACCTAGTCCTACATGGAGTATCCGTTACTGAGCATTGGATTCCTGTAAATGGTGAGAGTGAGGGTATATAAGCAGGGTTCCACAGAAGCATTGGTCACACCTCGACTAACTCCTTTGGTTTTTCACTCGCTTTGGACAAGCACAAGGTGAGTGTGGGTGCTACTGCCATCACCCATGGATGCAGTCATCTACTGAGGGTCACCAGCATTTTTATACTCTATGATCAGGCTTCTCAGAGAAATTTTACTGAGCTTCATCACAGCACACTTTGGAATATGTAATATTGGTATTTGGAGAGCATCAAGGCATCTTCAGGGTCACATCCCGCTGTGGACGCAGACACTAAAGACTGGAGACCTTGGAAATGAATTGTTGACGGCTTGCCGCAGTGGACAACTAGTTGTTTAAGAAAAAGATAAGGGGCGGTGTAAAACGAATTGTGTTTTTCTAAGTGTGTTTTCTATCAGTTAGTGTAGAATCCATCACTAGTGGATTAGTATACTTGGCCTCTGTTGACATGTGCAGACATCTTTGCTTTGCTTCTGCTGGAAGGCACTTAATTCTGATCTTCCATGACAGCACTATGAATCAGAGAGTTCATGATACCTTTAATTAGAAGTTTGGATGAATACTGCTCAGTAACATCAGTAGAGAATTTTAAACCAGTTGGGGAAATATAGAATGGTGTTTTTGTATATTACATGAAAGATCATATTAATACCCCATCTGCAAATTGTCCTTACCCAATATTTCTGTTATTTTGCAGCTTAATCAGAACCAGAAAGATGGCCGTCGCCGCTATGCTCGCCGCAGCTGACGTGGATGCTGCTCTTGCTGCCTGCCAGGGTAAGACACAACACACCACGTGGTCATTTTATGAAATAACTAGGTAACTCTATACAGTAACTTTAAATCATAAACAAACAGCTGATAAGATTTAACAGATCTGCAGTTCATGTGCATTCAAATATGTTAATAAAAAAAATCATGGACTAATGATCAGTTAAGTTTTATATTAGTAAATAATTAAAGTCAGTATACTATATTATGTCTATATCTGGCAGTTTTACCAATAAGTTAAATGTTATCTAAAGAATTGTCATAAGCAAGATAGATGCATAAAATCCAAAACAAGGAACGTTTTTCTTAAGATGCTTAAGAGTTCTTTACAATTAGATTTTCCACATTATAGACTAATAGTACTGTCATCAAAACTATGAAATAGCACAAATGGAAGTATGGGGATTATGTACTGACCACAAAATATGAAACAAATTCAAATTCTATAAAAGTTTTGCTTCTTTAAAGTAGCTGAGAATTTATAGGCATAAACTAAGCATTTAAGCATTTAAAGGATTTTAAGATTTTTGTTTTTAAGAAACGTAAATTCAGTCAAGTGTGTCCAAACTTTGGACTTGTAGTGCATTTTTTATATACATTGCAAGAAATAGAGTGGGTACAGTCCTTAGTGGCTGTTTTTGTCTAAATGTGTAAAAAAGTGTTTAGACAAAAATCTCATACCAGAGTCTGAAATTAAGTGGGGCTTGGGGCAGAAATGTCACCGAAAGTGAAAAAATATCCCTGAAATAAAAAATGTTAAGGCAAAAAATATGCAATTAATTCTTATTTTTTAATATTAATAATATTATTATTATTTGTAACATCTAAAATAGTTCTTAATATTCTAGAATATTTCTAGTATTTATATATATATATATATATATATATATATATATACATAATTACAGAAAACAGAAAAATGTTGATTTAATTTTAATGGTGAGCAGTAATATATATGTAGTCTTGAGGATTTGAATTAATTCATTTTTTACATAAACAAATGAGGCACAGTTTGAACACTGATTGTGGCATGATATTCTCTCCATACAGCTGCTGACTCGTTTGACTTCAAGTCCTTCTTCGCCAAGGTCGGTCTGTCTGCCAAATCCGCTGATGACGTCAAGAAGGCTTTTGCCATCATTGACCAGGACAACAGTGGCTTCATTGAGGAGGAGGAGCTGAAGTGAGACTCATACACACCTGATATAAATCATTCACATTTCATGATCTAAACCAAAAACAGTTGTTGGCTAAATGAATTGAATCACATGTCTCCTCTTGTAGGCTGTTCCTGCAGAATTTCAAGGCCAGTGCCAGGGCTCTGACCGACAAAGAGACCAAGGCTTTCCTCGCTGCTGGTGACAGTGATGGTGATGGCAAGATTGGAGCTGAAGGTACATAACAAATTAGATTTTGATCCACCTTTATATCTAAAATGAGGTCATAAAGGAAGTCTTAACTGGTAAATGCTGCTCTACACTCTTAAAAATCAAGGTTCTTAATGGTTTTTTGTGGGGTCAACAAAGAAACCCCTTCATATCAAAAACCGTTTTCTCTGGACAGGGTTCTTGTGTTGGCTATGGTTCATAGGTTCCTTAGCATATTTATTTATGGGTTTACACCAGTATATATAAGCAAAACAGTTCTTTGTGGAACTTAAAATGCTGTCCTCTGGCATCAGGTGGTTAAACCCCATTTCGGTTATCTTTGAAACCTTCCTTTTTAAGAGTGTAGGAACACTGAGCAGCGGTCTTGAAATTTCCTCACATTACTCATGATATCTTCATCAACACTACTGCAGAATCGAGTGGTAGCGCAGTATACCAAGACAAGTAAGCCTTTGATGCTATTTGGAAACCGAATGCACTAATGGAGGTCTCATCTTTGTCTCATCTCACAGAGTTTGCTGCTCTTGTAAAGGCTTAAATTTTCATCTGACCAAGACCCTTCCAAATTCAAGGAACCAGAACTCACGACAGCTCACACCTTTCTCAACTGAACTTTTTTATATATATATATATAAATATATAGGCTATATATCTTATTTATGAATGACTTGTGGACAGTTTACTCTATATTGAGTACGATGTCTGGATAGGGTATTGTCTGTGTAAGTTGGATGTTTAATTTCAAGCCCACTGGCTTGTGCAAATGTACAATCTCGAATGCACTTCTGGGGAAGAGTGAAAAACAAGGAATAAATATAGTTTTGGTGTAACACGTCTTTGGAACGGACTTTATTATCTTTTTGGTATGTGCTTTGTCCATTAAGTGACATTCCCATTCGCTTGACGGGGAAATGTATTATTATGATAATGCATGCAGAGTGAAAGGGATGTCCTGCAGGAAGAGCCCACTCTTGACAAACAGCTGGGCGAGGGAAGGCCTGGAGATTTGCTGAGATGCACTGGAGGGGATTTGAAGATGATAGTTTTCGCATGCCCAATTAGAGTGCATGGCAGCTTCCCGAATGCTCAGAATAGCTCAGCGAGCACAGGAACAAAGCGCTGGCCAAGTTTAGTCTTCCAAAACCTGCTAAACACTCTGCACCTGGTGTGATTTCATTAAAGCTACTGGCTGTGAACTCTAATAATGTTTTACTGTTTACAGTGACGATTAAATGGTTGAAACATTCTAATTAAAGAGTTTAAATTGCCCACACTATGCTTTTAAACACCATTCAGAGAAATACTGGAAAAACAGTTCAGTTTTTAGCATACAGTGAACCGTTAGCTCGATTAGCTTTAGCTGTTGTGAAATCAGACATTATGGCCGTCTGCTGCCGTCTGCTGTCTGAAATCAGCATTGCTTTTGACATGTCTGAATCATTAGTAACAAATATTCTACTATAACGAGTTGTTTGAAAATACACAAAACTAGCTGTTTAATCGCTAATCAAAAGAGGCAAATCTGTTTGCTTTATTCTTTCTTGAGAGTTTCATGGAAATAAAGTACTAGCACAATCAATTCAAAATTACAATGAATCAAATGGAGAACACATAGCAGTGGTAATATAATGACATTAATTGTAACATGCAACTCTCAAAACCAAAGAGACATTGAATTTTCTTTTCAACCAATTCAATAATTTACAGAAAAGTTTTAAATGACTCACCAAATGCAAAATATATAGCAAAGTCTCATGCAGAAATATGGTCATTTATGCTATACATTTCTACTCTTGGAAATATAATCAGACTTAACATATAAAGCACCAGCCGTAACCACTCCATACCCAAAACAAAAACTGAAATCTTCCAACAAGAGATTGGAAAAGTGTCCCATGTGCCTAAAGTTTCTTCATGCAATCTTTCCAACCCAGTGACCAAAGGAATATATCCATGCACTATCAGCAGCGGGTATTATTAGCATTTAAGTATATGATGGACTTTTTTCAAACGCACCTTTTTAAGCATCTCATTTTTAAGGATAAATATAGTACTGTGTTTCTGCTGGACGCATGTCAACTGTCCCCTCATCCACTGGATCTCCATTACACTATGATTCATATTTGGAGTCACTGAAGGTATATAAGGAGCCGATCAGGGGCCCGGAGAGCACTGCAGTTCACAGCTCAAGTCTTCTGATACTACCTTCAACACCAAAAGACAACAGAGGTGAGTTTGCACAGGGACCCAGTCTTTCTGTGGACAAACAAACTGGACTGGGACATCCTGATTTGGCAGAGATTTATTATGGAGCAATCAGAAAAGGATCCTGAAATTCTAATTTTGCATCTTGCATTTGAATCTGCTGAATTTGGAATTTCTTTGCCTGCTGGTTTGTTTAAAGAGGACCTCAATGGACCCTTTGGGACTTTACATCCTTATAACTCATTTTCTCATGTGAAATGCTTCCCGATTTTCTGTGTTTTTATGGGGCAACTGAACTGCATGGTAGTAAATGGTGACATGCACAGATGTAATTAAGAAATTAGCACATTTACTAGGTTTTACATGATAACTTGATTATAGTTATCATGAATTCATGTTTATTTATAAATATACTATTGTTCATTGCTAGTTTATGTTAGTTCAACTAGATTTTATTGTAATATATATATATATATATATATATATATATATATATATATATATATATATATATATATATATATATATATATGGAAATTAACATTAACCAAGAATAATAAGTGTTGTAAAAGTGTTGTTCATTGTTATTTCATGTTAACTAATGTGTCATGTCAACGTGTACAACCATATTGTGTTACCTTTTATTTTGAGTCAAGTTGGACTAAACACACCTAAACTATTGGAGAGAACTGGCTATTGATGTACCATCTTGTTGAATTGATGATCTGATATTGTTGTAATTCCTGTTTTATTATTATTTTTATGGTTCAGCTAAAGATGGCATTCGCCGGAGTCCTGAACGACGCTGACATCGCTGCAGCACTGGAGGCATGCAAGGGTGAGATACCAGGAGTCATATAACACCTACAGTGACTATCCTCTATTAAAGAAGAGTGTTTATTTATCTATTTTTATTTATTTCACACACAGCTGCTGACTCCTTCAACCACAAGTCATTCTTCGCCAAGGTCGGCCTGACTAGCAAGTCCTCCGATGATGTTAAGAAGGCTTTCGCAATCATTGATCAGGACAAGAGTGGCTTCATTGAGGAGGATGAACTCAAGTAAGAGGAACATAATGATTTTCTCATAAATGAGTACGTTATAAATAAGTTACTAAGAAACATTCTATAAAGCTAAACAGATTAGTAGTTTGTGCACAGCTACATAACAGTTCTGTCTATTTGTAAGTAAATCAGTTTAACTAATGATCTGTTAAGCATTAAAACAGCGGTTAATAGAGCATACAAGCCGTATATATCAAATTACACGGTATAGCATTCAGCATTAAGGTAGTAATATCTATCACTGCATTAAAAGATTACAAATCTGGAAATATCTGGACATGGTATTCTACAGTGTAATTTCAGGTTTGCCGGCTGAATGCGGAAAATGAGAATCATGAGAATAAAAAATATCTGTGTATGATTTGAAGGCATCCTCTTTTCCAAATGCCATTTTATTCTTCTTTCCTCATTATTTCACTGAAATTAAGAACTGGTCTGGTCCTAAGCACTATTTATTGCTTTTTGTAGTGTGTTTAGGGTGTTTATATTATATTGTAATCCTTTCTGTGGTGTAGTCTGGGTTGTGACATTAGATATCACTTCCCTCAAATGTTATGGTGCCATGTAAATATCACACTATGGCTGAAAATAAACAGTCACTGGGTCATTCAAAACAATATCTAACATTTGGTCATTTATATAGCACTTTTTCGGACACTACACTCAAAGCACTTTACACAGTGAACAGGGGACTCTCCTCAACCACCAGCAGTGTGCAGCATCCAGCTGGATGATTCAACGGCAGCCATAGTGCACCAGTACGCTCACCACACACCAGCTATTGGTGGACAGGAGAGAGGAGAGTGATTGAGCCAGTTCATGGATGGGGATTATTAGGAGGCCATGATTGATAAGGGCCAATGGGGGAATTTGGCCAGGACACCAGGGTTACACCCCTACTCTTTTTGAGAAGCATCATGGGGTACAGACCAGGCTCAACCCTGCTTAGCTTCAGTGGGCAACCAGTCTTGAGCTACAGGGTGATATGGCTGCTGGCTATTTTAGCTGTTGCATAAATTATTTGGGGTTTCATAAAGGTTTTACTGTTTAAATGATGATGAAAATTCATTAAAAGGCCTATAATAGAATCCCATTGTGACAGTTTACCCTCATATTGTGTCACAACATACCCCAAAACCTGTCAACAGTTCCAGAATTGTAAATATCTGCTGCAACGTGTCTATCTTTTTCATGGGTACTGTCAGTGTAAGTTTTCAATGGCTTTTTGTAGCCATGACTATACGTGTCTGTACAGAAATTGACTTTCAATAATAAACCTAAAATATTTACTTGATTAAAAAGCACCCCCCTACACACACACACACACACACACATCTCAACCTCACACCCCACCCCGGTCAAAGACTGTCAACCTGCACAATTTTAGAGGAATCTTCATTAATATGTAAGACAGATGAAGCAAAACAGCATTTCGCCACATCACCGGGCAGTGGCGTAGCCAAGGGTGGTCCGAGGTGGACCCGGGCCCACCCAAATTAGACCCAGGCCCACCCATTAGAGTAGAGATTATTCTTTGACTTCAAATATATATTTATAAAGTACTTTAAAAATGCATAAATTCTGATTTCTGAAAGTGTTAAATGAACTGTTTAAATGTGCCGCTTCTCTGTCTGTTGGTAAATAAAAATTTGGGCGAAAACTTGACCCATCCATTTTTATTAAGGCCCACCCAAAAGTAATTTCCTGGCCACGCTCTTGTCACCGTGGAGCACCCATAGTGGATCATTATTTCTGCTGCATTGCACCGAACTGTTATTGTAGGGATATTTAAATTAATGAAATTATGTTAATTACTCTAATCATGTAGTAATTGTTTTATCAAAGCAATAAGGCACTTGAGGTCTAGCTATATATACTTTTGTGAATAAACTCCACTGTGCGTTGTGCCTAACAGCACAATTCAGCCATGAGTATATTCACAATATACAGTAGCATGACCACTCATGCCTAATTGACTTAATGTTATCAATACTTAATAAAATACATTAAAAAAGTCAATTAATTTATCAAGCTACCAAAACTGTAAAATTTTGTTGGTGAACTACTTCTTGCAGTTAAAATCAAATCATGTTCTGATGAAAGATGAACTGTATCTTGACAGACTGTTCCTGCAGAACTTTAAGGCCAGTGCCAGGGCACTGACTGATGCCGAGACCAAGACTTTCCTTAAGGCTGGGGATGCTGATGGCGATGGCAAGATTGGAGTTGATGGTCAGTCTTTTTCATTCATTTCAAACATTAAAGTTGCCTTTTAATTTTCTACATAGTCAAATGTCCTAACCCTTTTTTATTTTGTTTCATAATATACCTCAATGTACCCCAATGTATTTCAATGTTCGTCAATATGTCAGTATACGCCAATATACCTCAGTGTACCCCAATGTACCTCAGCGTACTCAAGTTTACCTCAGTGCATCCCAATGTAACCTAATGTACCCCATTATACCTTATTGTACTTCAAGAATAAAACATACACTGTAGAGGGTTAACATAATATACAGAACATGTTTTAATTAAATGTTTAACCTTTTTTCTGTTTTCCCCGACAGAGTTTGCTGCCTTGGTTAAGGCATAAATTGCTTCTGACCAACAACACCTCTTGCTCTAAAGGAACAACTTTGCCCAAGACCTCCCATTTTCATCTTACTATAAATAATTTTTTTTTACTCATGATGCTTATGAGAAGTTTCCTCCCATGCAGCACACTGTCAAAACGATGACTGTGAATTTATCGGTTGTGTCTCCTGTCTTAAATATGAATTTTGCTTACTGTAAAACCTGATGCACTTTTACGGGAACGGACGATAAGAAAGAATAAATATTCTTTTGAAATATCGACTTCTTTTCCTTTCTTTTTCCAAATCAGCAAACAATACTTTCTTAAAACAGCTGTATGCAAAAAGTTGATAATAATGACAATTCCAAGTAATAAGGTGCTTTTATGTACAATAAAATAAAACACAATACTTGGTGAGTTTATCTATGTCATTACTGCCTATTAAAAACCCCACAGAATTATTATCATCAAATAGTAACTTTCCAGCTTTATTTTATTTTTATTATTATTTATTAATTAATCTATCTATTTGTTTGTTTTTTGTTTTCTTGCATTTATTCATTTAAGGTTATAATTTCTCAAGGAAAGTAAAATTTATCATATAGATAGATAGATGATGGATTCCTTTGGCTCAATTCTCGAATGAGAATTTTTTTTTTTTTTCAAAACATTGTTCAAATCTCTGAACAAATAGTTTCTTGTTTACACCAGATTTGAATTTCTTATTTATTTAAGCAAATTGCACGTGTTTTGGCTCATATGTGCAAAAGAGTAAGTACAATTGTCAACAATTTGCACAATAACTAAATGCGCGTGGCTTGCTGATCAAAACTGATGAGTTGATTCTCAGTGAAATTGTCATACTCTTCACAGCTTCTAAACATTCTTTCATCGTGTGAGCCATCACATGCAAAATGATCCATTCAATTATCAAAATCTGTCAGACATATATGTATATTCCGTAAATGTAAATGGAATGTTTTTTCATTGTTGCAGGTTTTTTCTTTTTTTTTTTGGCATGGGTCAATTTGTGGCAATTTTCTGTTCACTATATATGACTTTACATCTAAGAAATGTGTAAAAATGGACATGCAAATGTGAATTTTCTGTTTATATGTAACACACTGCAACAAAAACAAATTTACTGTATACACCGATCAGCCACAACATTAAAACCACCTGCCTAATATTGTGAAGGTCCCCCTCATGCCGCCAAAACAGCGCCAACCCATATCTCAGAATTGCATTCTGAGCTGATATTCTTCTCACCACAATTGTACAGAGCGGTTATCTGAGTTATCATAGACTTTGTCAGTTCAAATCAGTCTGACCATTCTCCGCTGACCTCTCTCATCAACAAGGCGTTTCTGTCCACAGAACTGCCGCTCACTGGATGTTTTTTGGTTTTGGCACCATTCTGAATAAATTCTAGAGACTGTTGTGTGTGAAAATCCCAGGAGATCAGCAGTTACAGAAATACTCAAACCAGCCCATCTGGCACCAGATTGCATCCATGCAATTATCTAATCAGCCAATTGTGTGGCAGCAGTGCAGTGCATAAAATCATGCAGATATGGGTCAAGAGCTTCAGTTAATGTCCACATCAACCATCAGAATGGGGAAAAAATTTGATCTCAGTGATTTGAACGTGGCATGATTGTTGGTGCCAGATGGGCTGGTTTGAGTATTTCTGTAACTGCTGATCTCCTGTGATTTTCACGCACAACAGTCTCTAGAATTTACTCTGAATGGTGCCAAAAACAAAAAACATCCAGTGAGCGGCAGTTCTGTGGATGGAAACACCTTGTTGATGAGAGAGGTCAACAGAGAACGGCCAGACTGGTTCGAACTGAAAAAGTCTACGGTAACTCAGATAACCGCTCTGTACAATTGTGGTGAGAAGAATAGCATCTCAGAGTGCTATTCTGAGATGCGGGTTGCCGCTGTTTTGGCAGCACGAGGGGGACCTACACAATCTTAGGCAGTTGTTTTTTTGTTTTTTTTTCAGATTAACAATTTTTTTATTGATTCACATATTGAACATAGAAAAACAAAACATACATACACAGAATCAACAATTAACCCCCACTATTACCCCTCCCAATCCCCAACCCCACCCTGGCCCCCCACAACATCCCAGTGGTCGTACATGGTTATAGACACACACACAAAAAACAAAAACAAAATAATAATAATAATAATAATAATAATAATCACACATCCAGAAATGTCAGATATCCACCCCATTTCTCCACAAATAAGTTCAACTCCCCAGTCTTCTAAATGACCCTTCTTCAAAGGCCACCACCCTCCCCATCTCTGAGCACCACTCCTGAAATGAGGGTGCTCCAGCCGACCTCCATCCCCTTAAAAGTATCTGTCTGGTGATCTTGACACGGGTTAGGACCCAACTCTTTATGTGTATATTCTCAACATCGATGACTGCCCCATCGCCCAAAAGAGTCTGGGGCAAAATGATACCTGAGTGCCCAATACATCACACAAAAAACTCTGAACCTTCAACCACAACTCCTGGATCTTATCACCCTCCCAAAAGACATGGGTTATGTCTCCATCCACTGATTGGCATCGCCAGCAGGTGGGTGTGTCTTTAAGACCAAGCGTATACAATCTAGAGGGGGTCCAATAGAATCAATGTAAAATCATGAATTGCGTACCCTTGCATCTCTAGATGCAGACTTGATGTTTTTTAGAATCCTAGCCCACACTCCCTCCTCCAGTACAAAGTTTAAATCTTTCTCCCATAATCTCTTGAGAGAAGTTGAAGCTCCTTAGCAGGGAGTAATACACTGATGCCTCATGACCTTTTCCAAAAGCAAATTTTCGAAGGATCTCAACACTCCACTCTCATATAGGTCACCGAGTGTATTAACCTCCCTCACAATCCACTCTGACCAGCAGAAAGGGGACTTATTAATACATAATTTGGGGTTCAGCCATAAGCTTGAGGCAACATTTAAATAAATGTCAGAATTAAACACTCTGGACACTTTTGTCCATACCAAGTGCAAATGCGAGATAACGTGGTGTAATTTAACTTCTCCGGTTAGTTTGATAGAAAGGCTTTGCAACGGCGAAATAGGGGCAAGAACTTCCTGTTCAATACAAAACCAGGAAGGGCTCTCTCAGGTGGAAGCGACCAATGAGCCAAATGTCTGAGACCGAACGCATAATAATAAAACAAAATCTAGGTAGGCCTAGCGCACCTTTGTCAATCGGCCTATGCAGCTTACTTAAATGTAATCTGGGACGTTTCCCATTCCAAATGAAGGACTTCGCTATGCTATCAAATTGCTTGAAATAAGTCAGGGGGATATCTATAGGGACAGACTGTAGCAGGTAGTTGAATTTTGGAATACAATTCATTTTAATAACATTAACCTTCCCAATCATCGATAAATGTAATGAAGCTCACCTGCCCATATCGCTCGAAAACCTTTTTATTAAAGGGTCAAAATTAACTCTAACTAAATCACACAAATTTGCTGGGAATAAAATACCCAAATACTTAATGCCCTGTTTGGGCCACTGGAAGGCACCTGGCTGAAAAGCCGTTATCGGGCAGTACGCTGTCAGGGCCAAAGCTTTGGATTTAGACCAATTGACTCTGTATCCTGAGAACTTAGAAAAGGAATTAATAATTCTGTGGAGGCAAGGCATAGATCTAGAAGGGTTGGAGACGAATAATAGAATATCATCTGCGTAAAGAAGAAGCTTATGCGCCACACCTCCTGCCATCACCCCTGAAAAATCATCCTCCTTTCTTATCATGGATGCTAATGGCTCCAGGGCAAGACAGAACAATAATGGGGAAAGAGGGCAACTCGGTGCCAGGTGCCCCTATCCAGAGTAAAATAATCTGAAATTAATCCATTTGTTTGTACTGGCGCTACCAGGTGTCTATAAAGTAACTTAATCCATCCAATAAACATACTCCCAAACCCGTACATTTCCAAAATCTTAAAAAGATAATCCCATTCTACCATATCAAACGCCTTTTCGGCGTCCCGCGACCGGACACTGATCATTCGCCACTGACCACATGATATTGATGAAATGCCTAATGTTATCAGAAAAACTGCGGCCCTGAATAAACCCCACCTGATCTATATGTATAAGAGATGTTATAACTTTACTTAATCGATTAGCCAAAATTTTTGACAATATTTTAACGTCTAGCTGGATCAGGGAAATTGGACGGTAACTCTTTGTCCTTTTAAAGAATCAGACTGATCCGGGCTTGTGTCATGGTTGGTGGAAGCTTTCCATTCTTTAATGATTCCATATAAACTTCTAACAAAAGTGGAGCCAGTTCTATAGCAAAAGCCATCTGGCCCCGGAGACTTGCCTGTAGGCCAGGCCTTAATTACTTCACCAAGCTCCTCCAAAGTTATCTCAGAATCAAGAGAATTTTTTTGCTCAGTCGTCAGTATAGGGAGTTCTAAAGGTTCCACAAAATTCAGTAGATGAGGACATGGAACTATAGAGATCAAGATAGAATTCTATAAAAGCATTATTATTTTTTTCTCTACTTTTCTCCCCAGTTTGGAATGCCCAATTCCCAATGTGCTCTAATTCCTCATGGTGGTGTAGTGACTCGCCTCAATCCAGGTGGCGGAGGATGAATCTCAGTTGCCTCCCTGTCTGAGACGTCAATCCGTGCATCTTATCACGTGGCTTGTTGAGCGCGTTACCGCGGAGACATAGCGCATGTGGAGGCTTCACGCTGTTCCCCGTGGTATCCATGCACAACTCAACATGCGCCCCACCGAGAGCGAGAACCACATTATAGTGACCACGACGAGTTACCGCATGTACAGTGTTGGGGAGTAATGAAATACATGTAACGGGAATATGTATTTAAAATACAAAATATAAGTAACTGTATTCCACTACAGTTACAAATTAAATCATTGGTATTTAGAATACAGTTACATTCAAAATGTATTTTTATTACTGAAGAGATTACTTTGCATTTTATTGTCATTTGTTTCATTTAATATTTAGTCCTTTCAGATGGAAAACATGTATACATATAAATGATGCGATCCAAAGTGCATTTGAACAGCGGTGAAACACTTTCTTATGATGTGTTACATTCATACGAGCAGACAGAGAAGTAAATTTGAAGTAAGTTTGGAGCAGAAGAAATAGAAATAAACCTTGTGTAAATTGTCAGCTTTACGCTAAGCTAAAATGCTATTTCTAGCCATTTTACATGCACACGTTACCAGGCACGATCATTTTTTTTTATCAAGAAAATTCAAGTTGGATCATAATTTCTTTTTTTCTAGTTAGACCTTTGATATTAGGGCAAAAATCATATTCTTGATAATAATTTTTGTATTGTTTTCCTGTAGAAATATCTAAAAATCCTTAAAACAAGATCAGTTTGATTTATCTTGTTTTAGAAACAACACTGCATAAGATATTTAGGTTTTTCAGAGAATGTATTTTTAACGTGTATTTTGTCTTACTGTGCTGGCAGAGTTTTTATAGTCAAAACAAGTGAAAAAATCTACCAGTGCTGAAGAAGTAATACAAAGTATTTAGAATACGTTACTGACCTTGAGTAATCTAACGAAATACATTACAAATGACATTTTACAGCATGTATTCTGTAATCTGTAATGGAATATATTTCAAAAGAAACCCTCCCAACACTGCCCATGTGACTCTAACCTCCCTAGCAACCAGGCCAATTTGGTTGCTTAGGAGACCTGGCTGGAGTCACTCAGCATGCCCTGGATTTGAACTCATGACTCCAGGGGTAGTAGTCAGCGTCTTTACTACCCAGGCCCCTCTTTAAAAGCATTATTAATATCAATGGCCAAGGTAAAAATTTCACCACCAGCAGATTTCACTGAGGGAATGGTAGAAAAAGACTCTCTCTGCTTTATATATCTAGCCAAAAGCTTCCCTGCTTTGTCTCCAAACTCAAAGTATGACTGTCTTGCCCTGAATAGCCAAAACTCCACCTTCCATGACAAAATAGTATTATATTTGTATTTCAATCGGGTCAATTCTCTGAGGCCATCAGACGACATTCGGTGCTTCAGTTCTGCCCCTGCACTTTTAATATTCCCTTCCAACTCCACAAGCTCTCGTGCTTTGGATTTTTTGATGAATGAGGCATACTGTATGATCCGACCCCTAAGAACTGTCTTAAGTGCCTCCCAAGCCACGCCCACAGAGGATACTGAGGACCAGTTGGTCTCCATATAAACATTGATTTCAGCTTTTAACATTTGTTGGAAATCAGGATTTTGCAAAAGGGATACATTAAAGCGCCAACTATATGATTTATTTTTCTCCATATGTGGCAAAAATGGAAAGGAGGAGGCAAGAACTGGAAGAAGCATCAATGTAATATTTAATTAAACAAAAACACACAAACATAAACACATACAGGGCAGCTACTTGTAGCTCTCTCTCTCCCGGCGGCCTTTATCCCTCTCGTCGGCTTGATTAGCCTGATTAGGGGCCGGGCGTGCGTCATCACGGCCCGGCCCTGCCCTACTCCTTGCCACACTCCTCCCTCCTTTCCTTCAGGCCGGGGAGCCCCCGACATGATGTAGATCCCCCCCCCTTTCCGGGGGGTGCGTGCCCTTCCGGCCCCGCCTGCCGGCAGGTCTGCCCTGCCTTCTCGGACCTGGGAGGGAGACAAGAGGAGGAAAAAAAAAAGAGAGGGAAAAGCCAACACGGAGCGACAGCAGGATAGAGAGAGGAGAGAGAGAGAGAAAAAAAATTTAATCGCTGGTTCTCTGATACGCCTTAGCCTGTTCCTCGGTCACCCCTCCACCCTTTAATGGATGACAGCCACTCCTCCCCGTGTGGATCGGAGGCAGTCCTCAGGCCTCTGGCAGACGGAACGCCCCGCTGCATTTTGGTGGATGGTAGGCGGTCGGCAATGAGTCCCTCCCCGCTCGTGGACGGCGGTCTTCTCTTTGACCCCACCGCATTTTAGCGGCCGGTAGGGGTCTCCTC